>NC_048303.1:84800777-85014015 GCF_013100865.1 Trachemys scripta elegans
TCCCTGACTCTTTGGCTCTGTTTAAGAGCCGAACGCTATGGGCTTTGCGCAGCCCCCCCATGCCTCCGGACCCTGCGCCGCCGGAGCCCGGGAGGGGAAGTGCCCGGCTGGGGGCGCAGGTCCGGAGGCATAGGGGCTGCCCGAAGCCCAAGCGCTACCGGCTTCACGGTTTGCCAGGCAGCCTCCAGACCCAGCGCCCCCGGCTGGGCACTTCCCCTCCCGGGCTCCAGCTGCACTGGGGAAGCGCCAGCCGGGTGCACAGGGTCTGGGGGCTGACCGGCAAACCGTGAAGCCGGTAGCGCTCAGACAGCCCTTTTCGCGTGGCTGGGAGTGGGAGGGAGGAGGGGGCGGAGTTAGGGCAGGGTTGGAGTGGGGAAGGGGCGGAGTTGGGGCAGGGCTGGGGTGGGAAATGGGCGGGGCCAGGGCCCCGTGGAGGGTCCTCTTTTTTTATTTGTGAAATATGGTAACCCTAAATATAACGATTGTTAATCTGAGTATTTCTGAAGTGTTGTAAATGGGTACACAGAGGGAGAAGCAGTCTGTAAAACAATCTATAAAGCCCTACACAGTCTAGGACCTGGTTAACACTAACAATGTGAATTACTCTGATAATCTTGTCAGTATTGGGTCCAGCACCATTTGTATTGGCTTTCACAGGACATGGGTCCATCTCATACTTTATAGGTGGCTGCTCTCCAAGGACTTCCAGAATCCCAATAGGCAAGACTTTACAAATTCATCCAGAGAGTATCTGTCCCTTCTTGGCATGACCCTGATAGCATAGAGGCATTTAAAAACATAGGCTGATGTTTAGATTTTTTCTACAATGCCTATCACAACATGGATAGAAAGGCCCAAGTCCCCAAAGTCTATCCCCCTGCAAATCACTAGCTACTGGCAAAACTGCTCTACGTTCTCAGACAGTTGACAAAGTGGTCAACTTAGCCATTATATATTATTTGTAGCTTTTATTGTACATGCAACATACACTATATGCAGTTTGGCAGATATAACACTGATGTTCCCTTCCAAAAAACCCCCAAACACACACCAGTTATGTAGCCCAAAATTTAAGCTCATTCCAGACCAAGCATAAAACTGCATAAAGTTGACTGTTCTAAATTACAAGGCAATGTCTTGCAAATATGTGAAAAAAACAAGAGACAGAAATAAAAGGTTAATATGGTTTGAGAATATTCCTGAATACAATTTTTTAAACATCTGACATTTTTAACCAATTCAAATATATAGCTAGAAAAAAATCTGTATGGTAAGACTTTAAAAACAGGAAGGACTTATTCTTTTATCAACTCTGAATGGTAGAAGCAAAATCTAATCAGAATGAAAAGAAACCAACCAGCAGACTGAAAAAACCCTAATGTAATACAGCCATTTTTCTAATGCGATATTATTTCATTACCTTCACAACAAGATTATAGCACAACAGTATTACATTCAGATCTGGATAATTTGTGCTTGATTATGTCTGGGTATGCAAAAGATATAGAGCACAAGGCAAGCTTTCTAGCACATCCAGCCAGCCATTGAGATGTTTTAAATTTAAAGTTTTTGGTTTTTTTAGTCCAAATAAAACTGAATTTGCAAACTTAATAAAGGACTAACTACGTCTGTCACCTTATTAAGAAACAAAATCAGCATCCTCAAAATTCCTTGCAATTTGAGCCACATGGTGGTAAAAATTACTGTTACATAAAGCCCCTTATATTTTTAGGCAGTTCATCTGTCTCTTTTTTAGGTATTTTTGTGGCTCCTATAACCTTGGTAATCTAAGCATTATTCCATATGTAATGTAGGTAAAAACAAAGGGCTATGTTTTTCCAGGTATGAAAGTGTACCTCTCACTGATGTCAATAGGAACCTGTGTAGAAAATCTGAAGCCAGAATACAACAACCCTAAAGTTTTTAAAAATAACATCACTGCCCTTGTCTAAATCAATGGCGCTCAACCTTTCCACACTACTGGACCCCTTTCAAGAGTTCAATTTGTCTTGTATACTCCCAAGTTTCACCTCACTTAAAAACATACAAAATCAGACATAAAAATACAGAAGTGTCACAGCACATTATTATTGAAAAATTGCTTACTTTCTCATTTTGTGATATAATTATAAAATAAATCAATTGGAATATAAATATTGTACTTACATTTCAGTCTATAGTATACAGAGCAGTATAAACAAATCATTGTCTATGAAATTTTAGTTTGTACTGACTTCGCTAGTGCTTTTTATGCGCCTGTTTTTTATGTAGGCAAATATCTAGATGAGTTGATGTCTAAATCACAGACAACTGAATACTTTTTCTTCTCTGTGAATATGTGATGCCCATTAATGTCAACAGAGCACAAGAGAGCAGAACAGGCACCTCAATAATCAAAGCTTCCCAAGCTGGTCATGGTTCATCAAATTTCCTAGTTTGCCACAAACTAAACCTAAGAATCTGAGGAGTGCTGAGCACCTTCTGCAAAATTCTGAGCACATCTGACTCCTGCTACAGCTAATGGAAGCTCAGACTATTAAGGAAAACAATAGGATCAGGCCTTGGCAGAAACAATTAGGTAACAATATTTTTTAAAACTGATTTCCAAATCCTGCTTTCAAACACTTCAACTTCCATGGAATTTATCAATAACAATTATCAAATATCAATCATGTTACATCAAGAATAAAAACTTTTTTGTCCTTTATGAGACAGATATATTATTATCCATAACTCTGCATGTGGATTAGAAAAGTAGAGAGGAAAAGAGAGTACGCAATATCAATACACTGAACTAAAAGGATACCAGTAGTTTTCTTCATTAACAAAGTTTTTTTTTCCAGGTTTTCATGCCATCTGTATTTTAAGTAATCTCTGCTTCACTCACAAGAAAACTATGTTCAAATTCACAAGAAGAAATAAATCAGAGAATACTACAAATATATTTTCATGGTTTGCACAGTTTTTAATGCATAAATGTCATGATAATTTGATTCATACATTAACTTAATTTTAAGTACAGGAAACCTGAAATAAAATGCCAAAAACTTGATAACTTCTTCTGGATCATCTCATAGTACTGGGAGGCCTGTTTCTTCCCCTGCTTTCAAGGTGGTTATTGTTGAGAAAAAATTGTGCTTTGACATGTTTGGCATTCCTGTCTGGCAGTAGGCTAGACTGTTTGGAATGAGTTTTTATATAGGAGTTACCACATCTGTCCATTTTAGGTCAAATTACTGCAAAAGCCTACAAATAAGAGCCTATAAACAAATGCAGCTGCCACAAATTAAAAGAGAACAAACCCTTCCATCACTCTGATAAGAGGAGATCATATTTAAGACACAAAATATAGGACTGATGAGAAGAAATGCAAATAAAATGCAGCTCTTATCTTTAAAATTCAGAAAAATAATTACGTTTTTGCTTTCAAACTGTTTAAGCACCATATTCATTAGCAATTTATAATACAAAAATAAGAGATTAAATACAATGTTTCAGTTCAGTTACACAGAGTACCTTAATTAAAAAGTTCCTCTGTTATGAGATGCCAGATCTTTAGAAGTCTAAAGTACTTAGCTGAATGCTGCATAAAAATTACGAACTCACCCTTAATGTCAAACATATGGAAAGGATTAAAAAAAAAATAAGTCTAGGTTTGTTTAACAAGAAGTTACACTGTAGACACTGAAAAGTTGTTTGGTATATTTATTAACCCACGTTCTTTGAAATGTTGCCACTTAGCTTCCCCCATTCAGTTATGTTCAACAAATATTTTTAAAACAAAATCATTTTAAAGTGCACAGAAAGATAACTATAATAGGTTGCGCTTTATTAATAGTACTGCAAATGTTCATTTTTACCAGTTACCAATTACTAATACAAATTTCCTGATACATAAATGCATAACAAAAACCACAATCATAGCATTGCACTGATGCACTGCTTCTTGACTAACTTTTGCATTTTTAGTTTACATTATGCAATTAACTATGACAAAATAACAAGACTCTCCAAAAAAGCCCCTTTTTTAAATTTTCCATTTGGTTCTGTTACATTAATGGACTTTTTATAAAATGTGAAATCACTTGGTTATTTTATGCCCTGTTATACAAGAGATGATAAGCCCCGTATCGAACTGTCAGAACAGATACTGCAGTATTACTCAAGTGAAGGTTAATGAAGCGTTGAAAAGACAACACTTTCAGCATAATAAGCATCAACTGATCACGAAATAAAAGCTAATCAAACACACAATAACTGTAAAAAAACAGTTAGTAGAATAGTGCAAATAGTTAGTAGAACAAAAATGTATTCACATAATTTGAACAACTGAATTAAAAACAGATTGGAGAAATAAAAATTGCTAGGTTAAAAAAAGTTATAAAACATTAACATTCTCTGTTTTATAAATTATGTTTCTTTAATGAAGACATACTGTTATACTCATCATCCCTGAAAACTTTCCCTTAATGGCCTTTACATGTTTAAAAAAATTGCTTCTGAAAATATACATTAACAATGTATAAACAAAAACCCATGATTGAAATCAGCTGCTTTAATTAATATAAATATATAAAAATATAAAGCTTTTGGAAAGTAATCTTAAAACCGTCCAATCTAAATAAAACAGCTGTGTGAACAAGTCTGCAAAGTAATTTTATGGGACAAATTTTATTCTGTTATACCTGTATAAATCTGATTGAGTTAAGTAGAGTTAATATATATTTATACTACTAATTAGCAGTGGAATTTAACCCCAGTAATTTGAGTTCTTTAGCAGAGGAGCAAAAATAAAACTAAACATATCCTTTTTTCAGATTAGGGTTTTGTCTATACATAGAAGGCTAAAATCTTCAACTCAGTAAATTGGAGGAGCTCCACTGGTTTACATCAGTCAGACCTGAGATGAGATGATTTCAAGGCAGAGGTTCTGTGAGTCTAACTCAATATCTCTAGCTTTCTGGAGTGATATGAAAGCACAGGACTTGACATGGTATTGGCTCAGCACCTCTACCTTATTATGGAGGGTGCTGGTCGTGACTCCATAGTCAAGGTTGAGTCCAAAGTTTTCAGTTTAACAGGACCTCTACATCTTTTTTTATACAAATCTCATTCAAATGGCAAAAACTAAAGCACAAAATATAAACTTTGAGCACTGTTTGAATTTTTCATGGTGGTATCATGAAAAATGAATTGATGCACATAAAGTAGAAAGAGTTCAAAAATCACCATTTGGGGTAAATTTTCACTGGGTTGTCTCTCTTTTTCTCAGTATGCCTTTTGCAAGAAAACTAAGAACTATCTGTGAGCCCACCAGCCTTTGTGAAGTTACTGGCTCAGCATCTCTAGCATGCTGGTCTCATATCAAGAGGCAAGTCTCTGTGACATCACTAGCTTGGCATGTCTTTATGAGTCCCTGGTTTAATACATTTAGTTTGCACATGTGATGTCAATGTACAAGCCTCAGGGATGTAACTTGCTCAACACCTTTATCTAGTTTAGCTGGTGTCGGGGACAAATTGCTGTGAACTCACTAACACAGACATCCGTGACATGACTTCTTCAACGCCTGTAACTTACTGGGCTGAAACCCAAACCACAACAGAAAATCTGTACCTATCCCACAACAGCAGCAAGGGAAGGGACCACGTCCTTACAGGCAAAGCAGCAGCCCAGGATATTTTTTCAATTATACAATCTATAAAGGATCAGAAGTTCTATATTCAAGGACACTGAATCAAGTATTTCCTATATTCTTTCCAAAATGTTTTTATTATACTGATGAGCCAGTGTGACCTCGCAGTTTTGTATCTATCAGAGCTTGTCAATAAGAGTGACAAGTGGATACCTACTAGATTTTCTCAGCTATGCCCTGG
The DNA here is from genome assembly GCF_013100865.1 of Trachemys scripta elegans. NCBI lineage: Eukaryota > Metazoa > Chordata > Testudines > Emydidae > Trachemys > Trachemys scripta. The sequence continues at coordinate 84,806,654 of NC_048303.1, forward strand.
GAGATGAGAAAGATGACATAATAATACATTAGGCCTTCTTGATGTCCAGACCAGAAACATCTATAAAAACACACATTTTGATGCTCATTTCACTAAGAAACTTGAAAAAAAAATCCAGAGAATAACAGGGCAATACAATGAAGCAAATTTCAATGCAGTGAGGTTCAATACAACTCAAAAAGAAACACACACAAAAAAAACACACCTGAGCAACTCTAACAGAAACCTTTGGGAACAGCTAACAAAGAATAGAAAACTACCTGTGGAAGGTGCAAAGACACTTCAACACTTCTGCCCAACCCAAGAAGACGAAGGCTATATAACAGTAAAGAAAGGAACATTATATAGTATTATGTAGATTTTCAAAGTAGTTGGAAGTGGTAAATTGTGTAAAAGAACGAGAGAGAGAGAGAGAGAGAGAGAGAGAGAGGAAATGACGTTCCTAGGCAAAATGGGTACAGAGCTGCCAATGTCCAATGACGGCAGTGCTGAGAAATTAATTCTGCATCCTCTGCTAATGAGCAGTGGCAGCTTACTGATGGTTACAGCTTACAGGCAAGCACTCTGAAGCAATTATTTTGAAAGCCTCAAAGAGCAAAGAACTTGTGGCAAATGAAAGCAATGTTAGCTCATTACCTTTGGACACAAATTGGAGTCTCCCAACGACTTTAGTCCTAGTCTGAGTTCTAAAGAGGCCAGCTCTTTAGAGAGTTTACAAACTGTTGCTGCTGAGGTCAAGAGATTGAACTTTCTTTCCACAGAGCCAGTTCTCGACATGGCATGTCACCGCAGCAGTAATGAGAGCTTCAGAGCTGCACTTGGAGAACTAATAATCACACAGAAGAGGATGGTTTGGCTGATCACTCTGATGAAGAAACTCTGAGCCAGCCCATCTGAGGAACCGTGAGCTAGTGAATGTGGAAATCAAGAGGGGGAAAAGTCAAACAAATAAAAGTCAAAGAGGAGAAAAATCCATAGTTCAAGTCAAGGAGGGGGAAATTAAGTCTAATGTTAAAGAGAAGAAAAGTAAAGAACATAAAGATGCAGAGAAGAAAGAAGCATAGTACTTTAATAGAGACCAGCTGATTATGAGGCAGAAGAAAGCTCAGATAGTTAGGTAATCTATCTTTTTGAGTTTTTTATGTTAATATACAGTAGAACCTCAAAGATATGAACACCAAAGTTACGGACTGACCAGTCAACCAGACATGTAAAACTGGAAGTAACCAATCAGGCAGCAGCAGAGAGAGACACACAAAAAAAGCAAATACTGTACTTTGCCTGTATTGCATCTTAAAGGTAGGCACCACTGGGCTGCCTGTCCCTGACCTTACCCCACACCCACGCACAGGACACCCACCTACAGCTAGGAAGTGAAGATACTGAGATTCGCAGGCAAACCTGTGAGCCCCCACTGCCAGCCTAAGGTAGGGTGACCAGATGTCCCGATTTTATATGGACAGTCCCGATTTTTGGGTCTTTTTCTTATATAGGCTCCTATTATCCCCCACCCCCTGTCCCGATTTTTCACACTTGCTGTCTGGTCATCCTAGCCTAAGGCATCTGGAGCAGGAGCAGCACTGGGGTCTGCACTGCTTTCCTATAAGCCATGGGTGTTGGGAGGGGGACATGCTGTTTTCACCCCCACCCCTACCCGCTCCACCCTGACTGGGAAAGGGACCCAAGCTTGCCTGGGCCAGGGAAAGAAGCTGCCTGCAAGGAAGCTGCCTAGCTGCCTCTGTAACATGGCTCAGAGTGTGAACTGCTGGAGCTGAAGCTGCATTTTGTTCTGAGTTACGAACATTTCAGGGTTACGGACAACCTCCATTCCCAAGGTGTCCGTAACTCTGAGGTTCTACTGTATGTTAGAATTTGAAAATATTAATAGTTAATACTATCGGTCTCGCTACATACAACATGCAGAGCTGATCTGCTATGTTTCTTCTAGGTTATTACTAACAGAGCACTTATCTCTTGTACCCATATGTGCCTCTCTGCACGCCTTGTTCCTGTCACAACAAACATCACAAAGACCACAAAAGTGGCTCCTGTCAGCTCATCCTCTCAAAGTACCCACCATCTTAGCTTTCTGTGGATTCTGGATTACCTTTTGCAAATCAGCAAGTTGCCAGCTTCAGATGGAATGTGATCCACCAAAAAGGGGTCAGTTGGGATCTAGGAAAGTATCTGAGGCAATCAACCTTGATATTTAAATTGTTTGATATAACAATATTGGGGGAAGGGAGAGAGTGTGCAGTTTTAAAGCACAGAAATTGATTCTGAAACAATATTATACATTTCTATCATTTTAGACCCAAATTTACTTCTGCCCCACACAGACTGGTTGTTTTCACTTTTGCTGGCCTAGAAATACAGAATTATGAGATTCATCAATTTCAAAGTCAAAAAAGACCATTGTGATCATTTAGTCTAGTGTGACCTCCTGTATAAACCCACAGGTCATAGAACTTCCCCAAAATAATTCCTAGAGCAGATCTTTCAGAAAAAAAACATTCAATCTTGATTTAAAAATTGTCAGAGAGAATCCAGCATGATCCTTATTAAATTTTCCCATGGTAATTAGTCTCATTCTTAAAAATGTATGCCTTATTTCCAGTCTTAATTAAATTAAAATTATAAACATTTATTTATTCTAAAGAAATTAATCCCACTTTATTTTAATCTTCCTGATTAATTTGTCTTTGCTTTCATTTTAGGTCTTTGCCTCACATTATCTCTTTCATTTGGGCATTAGTAGTTGAGAGTTAACAGGAAGTTGAAAGGACAATGGATCTCTCAAATATAACCTTCGAGCTTTACCCATACTTCAGTGCAATCTCTCTAACAAATGAAGGGGTAGGTCAAGAAAAAAAATGTAACTGTTGTTCTTCAAGATGTGGGTGCAACATGTATTCCGTTCAGGTATGCATGCACCCAGTGCACAGAAGCCGGAAAAAACTTTGCTTAGCAGTACCCATCAAGATGGTGCTCATACCCCCGGCTCTAGAAGGCCCTCCCATGGCTGTTTAAGGGAAGCTCCAACCCAACCCCTCTCAGTTCCTTTGCATGGAATCTAAGACTGGAGATTCCAACGTAGAGGGGATGGAGGGTGGGTCATGAATACACATCTTCCCCGGCAAAATATGTGAAGAAGATGAAGAGGGAAACAGGGCCAAAGGGATCTGCTGTGACCCTACTTGCTCCTGCAATAAAGGCTCGGACTGAACCAGCTCAGAAGGAACAACCTCAGCACACATCTCCAGCCTAGTTGGATCAGGACTCGAGACAGCAGGAGGATTCATAGACCTTGCCCTGGAATGAGCTATGGAATGAAACCCCGAAGATCAAGTGACATCCCAACAGTTCCATGAATGCCACTGAGGAAAGGGACATGGCATTGGTGACCAGTAGGAACCAGTCCAAGATCCCCTATCTCTACTGCAAGAATGGTACCAATCCTGGAACTAAGGGTGAGCCCTCAGAGGTCTCAAAGACTTTCAAGCTCGCTATCTGAATGAAAAAGGAGAAGTAGAAGATGACTCTGAACTCAAACATAAGGAACTGTCCAAACTGTTCAAAGGGAACAGAGGAACCACCTCTGGTGGAGCCACTCACCAGAAACTCAGTACGCAGCAGTGGTACCAAAGAAGGCAGAGCAGTCAGTGCCTTGAGTACTAGCAATGTCATTGATGCAGCACTTGCTACAGGAAAAGATATTGGTAGAGGCCAGTACTACATCCATAGCTCCAGCCCATACCAGACCCGCAGAAGCTGACCTTGTCTCCGGGGACGAAGATGGAATTGGCACTGACAGTGGATCCCTTGGTGCTGATAGTGAGAGTGATCTTGTCTCTGCAGCTTGTTTTTTAAGCAGTGCTGGTGACAACTTCTGCCACACCTGTATTCTGAGGCAATCAACCCAGATTGTCCAGGGATTGCAGAAAACACCACCACAGGTGAGGACTCCTGTATCACAGGTGACTCTGGCACAGAGAGGCACAATAAATCTGTGGCTGCTTAATAAGCTTGTCGGATCGATATGATTGGTGCCTAGACCAATGTTGTCAATACCGAACTCAACAGCCGCCCACTGACAGTATTGGAGTTGACAGTACACTGCCGGAACTATGTGCTTTGGTACCGAAGAGCAGGTAGACAGCTCGAGGAACCCCAGTGCTCACTCCCACTCCTCTTCTAAGAAGTGGAAAAATCTCCCCTAGCCTTAGCATGACTACAGTTAGCTTTATGCATCTTTCTCAGGGGAGGAGAGGAACAAGAACATCTCTTCGGATAACAGTCAGAATCTTGCAGCTGTACCAAAGCCCTCTGAGGGGCTGGACGATATAACCCTAGCACCAAAGCAGGGCCCATGGCTTGCTTTATAAGGTACTGCTTCAAGGTAAGTCTCTAGCCACCTGTGTCTTCTTTTTGAAGGACTTCTGCATGGAGCACTTCTTCTTAATATGCTCCTCTCCCAGGCACAATAAGCACTGAGTATGGAGATCTCTATTGTAGAGGGCTACCCCGCCCAAGAGTGTTCTTCAACCCGGTAAAGACGTTGCATCAGGAAAAAACAAACTATTAAACTACTAAGCAATCTAATACTAAGGGTACTAACTATAACGAACTATAAACAAATAAAATAGAAAACTATCTGAGATAACAACAAAAGCATGCTGCAAATACCACACAAAATGCTCTGACTCAAGCCGCAGGTGGTGAGAAGGAACTGAGGGGAGTCAAGGTGGCACCGCCCTTAATAGCAACGGGAAGGGCTGTGAGAGCCAGAGGGCATTAGCGCTGCCCTTATGGGTATTGCTAAGCAAAGTTTTCCAGCTTCAGAGTGCTGGGCGCACACACACATCTGAGTGGAGTATACCTCTGTAACCAGGGCTGGCTTTAGGGCGATTCACCCGATTCCCCCGAATCGGGCCCCGCATCCCTAAGAGGGCCCCGCAACCTCCCTAAGGACCCTCTGCCGCCATGCCGCCGAAGGCACCGGCAGCCAATAGAGCTGCCGCCAAAGTCCCGTCGCTGTCTTCGGCGGCAGCTCTTTCGAATCGGGCCCCGCAGCGCCTAAGGCTGGCCCTGACTGCAACCACTCAAAGAAGTTCTCTTTTCCCCATAACCATAACCCACATATATACAGACCAATTTTAGAAGTAATTAGAGAGCAGCATTAATTTTTACTTCAATTATTCCTAGTGCGTTTATATTTTAAATCTCCTGCATAGAGAAACTCAGCCAGATTAATCCCTAGTATAACTTCATGACTGGAGTGCAGAAAGTAAATAAGGAAGTGTTATCTACTCCTTCTCATAACACAAGAACTAAGGGTCACCAAATGAAATTAATAGGCAGCAGGTTTAAAGCAAACAAAAGGAAGTTTTTTTTCAAACAATGCACAGTCAACCTGTGGAACTCTTTGCCAGAGAATGTTGCGAAAGCCAAGATTATAACAGGGTTCAAAAAACAACTAGGCAAATTTATGGAGGAAAGATCCATAAATGGCTATTATCCAGGATAGACAGCTCTGCTTCTCTCCCTCCCAGGCTTGCGGCGCCAAACAGCTGATTGGCGCCGCATGCCTGGGAGGCGGGAGAAGTGGAGTGGCCACGACGTGCTCGGGGAGGAGGCAGAGCAGAGATGAGCTGGGCTCGGGGGGTGGGGGGAGTGCAAGGTGGAAGTTTCGCCTAGGGCACGAAACATCCTTGCACCCATCCTGCCTCCAGGTCACAGTTTGAGGCATACTGGCAAGACAATGTATGAAAGCTTGCACTCTCCATATCCTAACACTTCTGTAAAAATGAGACTTCGTTCTCCAAAGCTCTCAATACAATACCTCTCAAAGAAAAATTAAAACTAAACTAAAAATACAAATCCCCTCCTAAGCCCAAAGTTCTATCCATCCCCAAACCCTTTTCTCAGGATTGAATAAGGATTGCTCACATGTCTCCACCACTGACTCCCAACACAGCCAATGCTCTCACCTCTCCCACAAACTTTCCAACAACTCCCATTTCCTCTATCTTGGAGGCACCCTGTTATGGGGTCCTTCAACTGTGGAGAGCCCCAGCACTGTTCTGTTCAAATCCTGCAGGAATTTCTGAACTCTGTGAAATATCTGTCATTAGGACTTCAAGAAATCAATTCACCAGTGCCTAGTAGAAAGTTATGATACCAAAAAAATGACAAAGTCAAGAGTGGAAAATAGATGGGAAATAGAGGGACTATGTGTTCAGAGAAAAACTGATTCTCAGAGATCAAACCCAACAATGGATTATAGAGTATGTGGAAAAGAGAGACCACAGTGAAGGTATAAGAGGAAAGGGATGATGTAAAAAATGAAGCAGAGACAGAATTTGAAAGGGGACAGAAAAGTGCTAGAAACAGGCCTCTTGCTAGAGGTTTTCTCAGAGGATACAGTGATCAATAAGATCAAAAGCTACACTAAGGTCAAGTAGGATGAAGGATCCATGATCAGAGGCAATGAGCAAATCATTAAGCATAGAAAGAAAGTCAGTCTAAATATTCCAAAAGGGTGAAATTCTATGACTAGAGGTGCTTATACCTACTGAGTTATGAAAAGTCAAGGCCCTAACAGCAGATTTTGTTTGTAACAAACAAGCACTTCTTCAGCAGAATTGACTAAGAATTTGCTGCAGGATTCTCATATTCTTTGAAATATAAGCTGGTTCTAAAGTGTTGTAAAATTCTATGATGTCCAAATTATCATTGCATGGGAGTTTAATGAGGAAAGTACCAACTAACAAATGCCAAGCTACTAACCACTCTATATAAAAATGTTATCAAGACATGGTGGTGGCATAGGAAGTTGTGGTGGTGATAGTGGTGATGATGGGGGAGGGGTTATTCTTAATGGGCAACAGAAAAATGGTTCCATTGTACATGGAAGATGGCTGTGATACCATGGTCTTTCTCCTGCCAAGAATGTGTCATAAAAACTGGCCTACATAGATATAGATATATAGATATATATATACACATACACACACACACACTTGGGAAAGCCCATGGAGAAACGGGGCAAAAATGGATAGCTATAACAAAAACAATTAATTGCAGTGAATGAACTATTATTCATCATTTCTCAGTCTGTGTTCTAAATGCTCTATTTGCATAATTTCCAGCCTACATTAATTTCCGTTTTCTTTCCTTTTCTATTTGGCTCTCTTCATGTACTTTTGGGCGGGGGCGAGTGTTTCAAATCCTTGCGCCATGGTCAATGATTCATCTCTATGTTTTGCTAAATGTAAAGGCCATGTCTGTTATACACTTAAGTTATCCCTGGCAACTGCACTTAATTGGGGTGGGAGGAGAAGGAACACAATCAGCAGAAGGAGCTCAACCAAATCCAGACAGGAGAGGTATAGATTTTATCTGAGCTCTTTCTTTTGCTTGTAAACATTTTATGCTCCTTGCATCCACTTGTCAATCTTCTGCATCATAGACCTGAATTTGCTCACATCAGTTTTTTGTTTTGAATGTAACTTTGTTACAAGGGAGGGAAAGGATAGGGTTGGAAAGGGGTCAATATTAGAAATATACAGGTGCTTTTGAAACCAAACAATAGTCCTATTCAGGGCCGGCTCAAGGCACCAGCCCAGCAAGCAGGTGCTTGGGGCGGCCAATGGAGAGGGGCGGCACGTCCGGCTCTTCGGCGGTGGGTCCCTCACTCCCTCTTGGAGTGAAGGACATGCCACCGAAGACTGAAGTGGCAGTGGTAGAGCTGCCGCAGATCGCGACTTTTTTTTTTTTTTTTTTTTTGATGCTTGGGGTGGCAAAAACCCTGGAGCCGGCCCTGGTCCTATGAATCCATTCAAACAAGCCATGTGCAAGGAAAAATGTAAAGAACCACAAATGAAGTGATGGCGTGATGCATAGTCTCATGAGGATTTCAAATTTACCTCACAGGTTGAAGTAAAATTTTAATGGTATTAGGGTTTGTTTTTTTTAAGTTGAAAGACATTTCAGTATTTTCATGCAGCCTACTTTTAATGATCCACAGGCCTTCTGTAGGCTATTCAAATAATCTTAAAGTAAGGTAATTGGCTGCAATCAACATTTGCCCTCAACGCAGCATCAGGATCATGACAATGGGCTTGCAAGGTACTGAGCTTCCTCACATCCCATTCACTTCAGTGAGCTCAGGACCTCATGGGAAGCTCTCAAAACCACCCAAGACTGCAATGTGCAAACAGTTACTAGTAAAGTCCAAACAATGCTTTTGATCCACCTGTAGCCAGTTCACCTGCAAGTCAACAGAAACTGCACGCATATCTCATGACAGAATGTAATCCTAAAATTTATAAATGTTAGAAATACAGTAGTTCAGCTGCCTTCATCTTGCAAGTCCAGACTCCAAAATACTGCAATATGATAATCTGTAGGGAAAGGCCACATATTCCTATGGATTTCTGTAGCATCTCCCACAATGGGGTGCTGATTAGGGCTGCCGATTCATCACAGTTAACTCACGCAATTAACTCAACATTTTTTATTGTCGTTAAAAAAATTAATCGCGATTAATCACAGTTTTAATTGCAGTGTTAAAGAATAGCATACCAATTAAAATTTATTAAATATTTTGGATTTTTATACATTTTCAAATATATTGATTTCAGTTACAAAATACAGAATACAAAGTATACCGTGCTCACTTTATATTATTATTTTTATTACAAATATTTGCACTGTAAAAATGATAAACAAAAGAAATAGTATTTTTCAATTCACCTTATACAAGTACTGTAGTGTGATCTCTTCATCGTGAAAGTGCAAGTTACAAATGTAGATTTTTTTTGTTACATAACTGCTCTCAAAATCAAAACAATGTAAAACTGTAGAGCCTACAAGTCTATTCAGTCCTACTTCTTGTTAAGCTAATCACTAAGACAAACAAGTTTGTTTACATTTACAGGAGATAATGCTGGCCTCTTCTTATTTACAATGTCACCAGAAAGTGAGAACAGGCATTTGCATGGCACTTTTGAAGCTGGCATTGCAAGGTATTTACGTGCCAGATATGCTAAACATTTGTATGCCCCTTCATGCTCAGGCCACCATTCCAGAGGATATGCTTCCACGCTGATGATGCTCGTTTAAAAAAGTGCATTAATTAAATTTGTGATCAAACTCCTTGGGGGAGAATTGTATGTCCCCTGTTCTGTTTTACCCGCATTCTGCCATATATTTCACGTTATTGCAGTCTCGGATGATGACTCAGCACATATTGTTAATTTTAAGAAAACTCTCACTGCAGATCTGACAAAACACAAAGAAGTTACCAATGTGAGATTTCTAAAGATAGCTACAGCACTCGACCCAAGGTTTAAGAATCTGAAGTGCCTTCCAAAATCTGAGAGGCATGAGGTGTGGCGCATGCTTTCAGAAGTCTTAATGGATCCGGAAACTACAGAACCCAAACCACCAAGAAAGAAAGCTGCTTTGGATTTTTATTGAGCAGAATCTGTCATCAGCATGGAAGCATGTGCCCTGGAATGATGGTTAAAGAATGAAGGAAGATATGAATCTTTAGCACATCTGGCACGTAAATATGTTGCAACCAGGGCTGTCCTTACCCATACGCAAAGTACGCACCTGCGTAGGGCACCAGGAAATTTGGTTCCCCAAATTTCCTGGTGCCTTGAGCAGCTGCATGCTGCTCCAGTCCCTGCTCCGGCTCTTCCCTGGGGCCCCACCCCTGCTCCATCCCCATTACCCTGAGGACTCCAGAAGCGGTCGGGCCTGCACTCACCAGTAAGTAGAGCGACCTGGCCCCAGCCTGCTCTGCTCCCCTGGCTCCCAGCCACGCCACTGGTGAGTGTTGGGGACCGGTTCCCCGCTCCTCCCAAGCCTGGGAGCTAGGGGAGCAGAGCAGGCTGGGGCCAGGTCACTCCACTTCCCACAGGAATGGCAAGCCCCCATTCCCCACGGAGGCCTGGGGCCAGCCCTCCCCGCCTGCAGAGGCCTGGGGCGGGGACCCACACAGCCCCCCTGTGGAGGCCTGGGGCCAGCCCCCCTGCGGAGGCCTGGGGCCCCACACAGACCCCACGGGGGGGGGCCTGCATAGGCACCAAAATAGCTAGGGACGGCCCTGGTTGCAATGCCAGCTACAACAGTGCCATGAGAACGCCTCTTCTCACTTTCAGGTGACACTGTAACCAAGAAGTGGGCAGCATGATCTCCTGCAAATGTAAACAAACTTGTTTGTCTGAGCAATTGGCTGAACAAGCAGTAGGACTGAGTGGACTTGCAGGCTCTAAAGCTTTACATTGTTTTATTTTTGAATGCAGTTTTTTTTTGTACAGAATTCTACATTTGTAAGTTCAACTTTCATGATAAAAAGATTGCACTTCAGTACTTGCATTAGGTGAATTGAAAAAAAACTATTTCTTTTGGTTTTTTACTATTCAAATATTTGTAATAAAAATAAATATGAAGTGAGCACTGTACACTTTGTATACTGTGTCATAATTGAAATCAATATATTTAAAAATGTAGAAAACATCCAAAAATATTTGAATAAATGATATTCTATTATTAACACTGCGATTAATTTTTTTAATCACACGATTAATCACGATTAATTTTTTTATTGCTTGACAGCCCTAATTAGAAGTGCAGCACGTGTTTTTCTTTTTATAAAGATTCCGATGTAAAGCTACAAATGCAAAGAAATTCAGAGAAAGGCTAATGTTCTACCTCAGCTTTAATTTGAATGCTTGAAAAACAGGTCTAATCCCACAGACTGCAGGGGAGAGAGAAATATATATATACGTCCACTTCATTTGGGGGAAGCATTTATGTACCATAGTGATGGGCACCGTTCTGAACCTACATAAACCACTAGAGCTACTCTTGTGAACTGTAAATCAGACGCTTGTAGAACACCCTGCAAAGCTAAACACAATAGGACGCAGAGCTGGCCATGAACCAAGGTGGTCAAAACCCAAGAGCTCTACAAGAGCTGTAGATTAATATTTATCTCCAAGCAATTATTTTTTGGAGCATGTCAAATTCTGTCTTGCCAAATGCTAGCACTGCTGCTGTCAGCATGATCTCAGTTTATATTCCAACCTTAACTTTAAAAACAAATACTTAGAAAAGTGGTCATGACAGATACAGTTACAAGCACACAATACTAAAGTGTCCTTCACTGTAATCTCACTGGACTAAACGAGTTCCTAGCTGAGCAGGGAACTGAAAAACAAACTAAGGAACCTACCTCAGCTGCTTTCATTGAACCAAACCAGACACCAGATGCATGACTTAACACTGCTAGATAAGAAAGTGCTTCTGGCACCATTGGCTCCAGCCAGAAAAAATATTCTATTGAACTTGGGTGGTAATTAACAATGTCTTCTTGGACTGAACTAATACTATTTATGTTACAATATGGGCTGAATGGGATAAAATCAGACATTTTTCCATAAACCTAACCACATTTTTAAAAAAGCTCCCCAAAAGAGGCAGAAGAATTTCTTACTGCAGAAAATGCCACAGAAATGTGATAACACAGGCAATTACATGAATTTTCAGGGTATACCTGTTATGCCCTCTATATTTCTGTTGCTTATAATTTCCCCAAACTTCCAGCTGTGGGAAAGAAATTTTCCAAGACTAAAGGTGACTTTTTTAAAAACTTGAGTGAAAACAGTTCTGATGTTTTTGAGAATAAGGAGAGTAAAATATATATATATATTTTTTATAATGGAAAATGGTTTTATTTTTTTATTTTTTTGAGAGAGTACACACTAGTAGCAGGCCAGAAATTGTGAGTACAAATTCAAAGCTTGGCAAGGCAATAGTCCCTTAGATCAAAGATAAGGAGAGGCCAGAAATAACTGTCCAATAGATAAGGCACTGAAGCCCTGCATTCAATTCCTGGCTCAGCCACAGACTTTGTGTGTGACTTTGGACAAGTAACTTGGAAGAGTTAGTATCTCTCCTTTGTATCTTTGAATATACTGATCTTAATCCATCCTGACCCCCACTTTCTCATCTGTAAAACAGTAATAACATAGTGCCCTACTTAACAGGAGTGTTGTGAGAATAAAATCTATTAATGATTGTAAGGTGCACAGGTGCCATGGTGATGAGGGTTGTGGGTACCGGGAAATTCCGTATTAGATCTCAGTGATCATGACTTGATAACGTTTGTTATGTGCAAACAGAATAAAGTCCAAATAGGTAAGATATACTTGGTGCTTTAAAAAGACCAGTTTCACAAAGCTTAAAACAATGATGGGAGAATAAATATAAACAGAAAGATGTAAATAATTGGGAACTGTTTGTGAACTTTTTACTAGATGTCAAAAAAGCCACACTCCCATAATCAAGGAAGAAGGCCACACTTTTTTTTTTTTTTAAAAGGGCTTAGAGGGGAAGTGAAAGCTGCTATAAAAATAAAACAAGCATAAGAAAGAGGAAGTTGATAATAATGAATATAAATCAGAAGATATGAATTATAGTCAATTGATAAAGGAAGCAAAAGGACACAAGGACAACTCTATGGCCAGTAGAATTAAGGGCAATAAGAATGGTTTTTTTTAAGTATATTAGGAACAAAAGGAATCACAACAATGGTACTGGTCTATTACTAGATGGAAATGATAGAACTGTCAATAATAATCCAGAAAAGGCAGATGTGTTCAATAAATATTTCTGCTTTGTACTTGGGAAAAAGCAAGAGAATGTGTTCATATCATATGATTATGGTGGAAATACTTTCATTTCCATTCCAACAGCAACTCAGAAGGACATTAAACAGCAGCTACTAAGGGTAGACATTTTTATATCAGGAGGTCCAGATAACAGATATCCAAGAGTTTTACAAGAGCTTGCTGGGGAGCTCTCTGGAACATTAATGTTGTTTTTTAAGAAGTTGTGGAATGCTGGGGAAGTTCCAGAGTACTGGAAGAAAGTAAACGTTCTTCCAATATTGTGAATGGGACAATCGAAGCAATTATAAGCCTGTCAACCGGACATCAATCTCAGGAAAAATAATGGAATGGCTGATATGGGACTCAATTAATAAAGAATTGAAGAAAAATAATATAATTAATGTCAATCAAAATGGATTTATAGCTCTATGAAAAATAGATTTGATATTTTATTTTGATGAGACCGTAAGTTTGGCTGCTGAAGATAATAGCATTGATATAATATACTTGGACTTCTGGAAGGCATTTGACTTGGGACCACACAACACTTTGATTAAGAAACTAGAACACTATAAAATCATTATGGCACACATTAAATGGATTAAAAACTGGCTAACTGACAGGTCTCAAAACGTAAATGCAAATAGAGAATCATCTTCGAGCAAGCGTGTTTCAATTGGGGTCCTTTAGGGATTGGCTAATAGCCCTATACTATTTAACCTTTTTATCAGTGACCTAAAAGAAAACATAAAATCATTACTGATAAAGTTTGCATATGACACAAAGACTGGGGGAATGGTAAATAATGAAGAGAAAAAGACACTGGTGCCAAGAGATCTGGATCACTTGATAAGTGGTGAGCAAACAAACAATATGCGTTGTAATATGGCCAAATGTAAGGCCATACATCTAGGAACAAAGAATGCAGGCCATAAGCCCCCAGATGCAGAGTTTTATCCTGGGAAGCAAGGACTCTGAAAAAAACGTGGAGATCATGATGGATAATCAGTTTAACAAATTCCCAGTGAGATACTAATGAACTAATTCAATCCTTAAATGTATAAACAGTGGAACAGTGAGTAGGAAGGTTATATTACCTCTGTATTTGGCACTAGTGTGACCACTATTAGAATAATGTGTCCAGTTCTGGTGTTCACAATTCAAGAAGGATGTTGATAAATTGAGAGCATTCAGAGAAGAGTCACAAAAATGATTAGAAGTTTGGAAAACATACTGTATAGTGAAAAATTCAAGAAGTTCAATCTGTGTATCTTAACAAATAGAAAGATAAAGGTTGACTTGGTATAACAAGAACCAATGGCTGGAAGTTGAACCTGGACAAATTCAGGCTTGAAATGAGGTATACATTTTTAAGAGTGAAGGTAATTAATTCTTGGAACAACTTACAAAGGGTTGTGGTATATCTCCATCACTGGATGTTTTTAAAGCAAGATTGGATGTTTTTCAAAAATATATGCTCTAGTTTAAACAGGAATTAATTCAAGCAAGTCCTATGGCAGGGGCAGTCAATAGGCAGACCACAGGCCAAATCCAGACCACCAGATGCTTTTGAATGGTCTGTGAAATCTTTTTATTTACTTATTATCATTATTGTTATTATTTTTGTCTCTGGACTCTCACTATACCTTGACCAAGAAATAATTGATTGCCCCTGTTTTATGGCCTTTGTCATACAGGAAGTCAGATTAGATGATTGTAATGGTTCCTTCTGGTTTTATAATCTATGAATCTGTGAGTACCTATACAAATAGAATGACGATTGGTGTCCTGGTGAAAATCAATTTTAATTTGGGCAAGTCATCTCAGTTAAGAAATCATTTTATGTATGTTTTGGATCTTTTTAACAACAATCTAATTTTAACATTCTAAAGCAAAGGGAATGTAGTGAGTATGCATGCATGTGCAATTTTGTGTCCTGTTAAAATATTTGCTGAACCCTATGACAAACCATTTGATCCCATTTTGAAGAAAGCAGGATCCCTGCCTCATTCCACAGGAAATCTGTAACACGTACAGTTTGAGTCAGTCTGTTTGAGACATAGCCTCTTTAGGTAAATTGCACATGGAGTAAAAGGCACCTCTTATTGCATTATGCATTAAATACACAGAACGAGGGGGAAACAATTAAAGTATTTGAAATTTAAAACTTAGTAAAACCTCACTTTAATAATTGTCTTTATTCCATGCTCCTTTAGTCGTATGAAGTTTTATGGGGGGAAATCCTTATGGCTTGTCTACATGGGGGCACTCAGGAAAATTAATCTGAGTTAAGTAAAGGTGTGAATTTAAAGTTGATTCATTAAACTGGATTAAACATATGAGTGGAGACACTCATTCAAAATTAAAGTGGCCTTAATGTGAATTACTCAACTGAATTAAGGCCACTTTAATTCTGAATGAGAGTGTCCACACAGGGGTTTGATGCAGTTTAACTAATCCACTTTAAATTCACAATTTTTGTTAATTCAGATTAATTTTCCTGAGTGTCACCATGCAGAGAAACCCTTAGATAGTATTAAATATTCTTGTAGGGGAAAATAGAAGGTTCAGTAGATGATCTTTAGCTATTAGTGGCTGTTGAAATCAATCTTGCTTCTTTTTAAGACAAAACAAAACAAGACAGACAGACAGACAGACACAGAGAAGACATGGAAAAAATAGAATCTGTGTCTTTTTCATTTGCAACCTAGCTTCTGGGGGGGAAAAAAATCACAGGAACAGCACATGATTTTATCACCCTCTCCAAAACCTGGCAAACTATTCCCAGCATGTTAAGGCAATGTGTTTACCTTGCCTTTTTCATTAAAGCAGTTCTTCAAAAGTTAGATTTGCCTTGGCTGGCTAAACATGACTCTTGTTAGACAGAAGGCAAAACAAGGACAACAGGAAAGAGAAGAAATAAAGTGGGGAAGGAAAATGACACAGTAGGGAGAGGACGTTAGCAGGACCTCAAGTTCACATCATAGGTGTTGATCAGAATTCAGCCAAACCTGATGGAGGTGGTAATGTCATCTGTTCACTATGGTAAGGGCAACTTTCAGGATCAAGAAAAACGAATGCCAAATGGTCTGATAGTAGGTCCTGATGGTAGTGGAGGCTCTGATGGTCTAGCTCTCTCTGTCTCCTTCAAGCTATTTAGTCTGCTAGCTCCAAAACAAATTGTCAACTAACCTCAAAAAAGCCATGTCCAGAAAGGGGTGGCAACCTCTTCCCATGAAAATTATCCACTCAGAATACTTATTCAGTTACACTAATTATGGCATTTCTAGCATCATTCCTTCCATTTCTAGTGTCATCTTGACCTGTTACAGTTGTGTTTTCTTGGGGAACCCAATCAGTGCTTTTAACTTAAACACACCCTATTTCTACCGGTCTTTCTGCTCTCAACCTTTGCTTATTTTATAGTTTTATATAACAGGTCAAGCTAAACTTTGATTATTTTTCACCCACTTTGAACAACTTAAAACAGATCTCTGAACAACAGTCCCCAAATCTTCAGAGGAGCACAAGTTGGTTGGACAGTGTGATCTACATACAGTAAATAGGTCCTGTGGTTCCACGTGACCCATATGTCATAGCTACCAAATATTCAGAAATAAAATAAGAAGGTTATAGTGTCTAACGTGAGTGGAGAGTGGACAGTGAATATTAGCATCTCCCCAAAGAAAAGTTCAAAACATTTTTCAGCATCGTGGCGTTTCACAGCCTCCTTTTTTTTTTTTTCAATTGCACCTTAATTTAAAAAACCAAACACACACAAACAACATACACAATAATCCATTGTTCAGAGGCACACACCTCTCCATGGAGACTGGAGAAAGGAGTTGTGGGAGCTGCTGCTTGGTGACCTGATTATTTTGCCTGTGTGAGTGGGTGCTGCACACTTGATTGCAGTTCTCCTAGCTCTACCTATGTCTTCAGCAAGCACTCACATCCTATCTACACAAGCAAAGCAAGGCTATGGGTTTCAGGATCACGATCTCTATATAACTTCAATCAGTGGAAAAATTCTATGGAACATCTGTACTGGGACCACAATTTTGATTCTACACTATCTTCCTTTTCTGTGAATCTGTCTCTCTTCTGTTCTACTTCTTTTGTTCTCATGATACTACCTTTTCCTTTTATTTTAGGAAAATGGATTGCAAAGCAAAACTAACAATAATCAGAGAGTAGCACTGTGCACATGCACAGTTTTTTAACCTGAGAGGATGGCTGCAAAGTGAAAGAGATTGTGATTAGGTGACAGCAGCTGACACCACGGTAAAGCACTATGCAGGTGCATAATGTTACTCTATGTGGCATGCTGTTTCTGCAAGCACCATTTATCCTGAAGACTTCACTAAGCAAGTAAAGGCAGTAGTCTGCTATTTAGTTAAGATGCTTCCAGGGTGGAACTGCCAATGAGGAGGGTATGATAGGACACAACTGCATGACAGGAGCTGCATGAGGCTCCCATTTCTTTTTCCCCTCTCAAACGAAATGTTATGTCCAATCATTTTAATGTTTCATATATTATTCTTATTATCCATTTACGGCATATGCTATAACAACTCATTTTAGTAAAAATAGTCTCATACTGTGATTCAAAGAGTGAGTTAAAGTATATGCTGTGAATACATATTAACAATAGCATGGGATAGTTTCACCACTGAACCATAACAAAGCATTATTATCATATTATAGATCTATATTGCACGAAAAGAATCACTCTTAAAATTAGTTTGTCTCATCATGTCAGCCTTGATCCTTCTCTCTCCAGACAATACAAAATGTTAGCTAATCCTCATTGCTGAAAATTACCGTTTTTGTTATTTTTATTTATTCTTTAAAGATATTGTTTTTGCTTTTTAATCCTTCCGTGACACATACAAAGCCAAAGATTTTTTTAAATTATCAATTTAAATTATTTTTGTATCTATACACGTTATGTATAAGTTTCTCTGCGGCTATAATGGTTTATGCCAAGTTTAAGCTGGAAACAAATTTTTTATTGCCAAGTTATAAACCACTGAAATACGAGTTTATATTGGAAATGCTGAGACACCCTTAACTATAATGGCACTAGTGGGCGCCGCCATAATTTCAGTCTCAGGATTTAATAAAATGCAGCCACTATTTAACAGTAGTATCACAAAGAACCCTATTAACTATCCAATTACTAAATGAAGAAATAACATTTTCTATAACTCAAGCCAAGGGAAAAAAGAACGCTTCATGTTCCAACTTAAAACTTTACTTTAAACTAGCAGGACATATTTGGAGGTCCATTCCATACAATGCACTGTTTATTTCACTCATTTAAAATAAGTGAATTTCTGTACAAGAGCCAATTAAAGAATGTTTGTTTAATAAATAAAGATGTGTATTTTCTTGAGTGTGGTTCTAATTGCAATGTAGGGTCTTACCTCTTTAGAAATATCAGAAACTAATACCTCCAGCCAAGATTCCTTTCAACAATTCAGGTATCCTACATTAAGAGGGGTGAATGATTCCTTATTCATCTCATAAAATTACAAAGTTTGTGTATTTAGGGACTATGGCAGCACCAATAAATTCAAATGTTTTTAATGGGCTCCCCTGCCACTCACATTTGTGTGTCTGAAACACTGTGAAATTTGGCGTTCTCATGGTCTTATTCTACCATTCAGGAAAGGAACTACTGCTAGATGATCAAATCTTGCATCATTTTGACCCCATAAATGACTTCCAGAAGCATTAAAAAAAAGCCAGTGAAAAACACTCAAAAATGCTAATAAATTCAGATACCTGGAATACAAATAAAATTCTACTAGGTACTTATATGGACCCCATTTATTATAGCATTTGACCCCAGGTGGAGCTTTTCAAGGGCATGTGGATTCCATCATAGAATCGTAGGACTGAAGGAGCCTCGAGAGGTCATCTAGCCCAGTTCATGGCACTCATAGCAGGACTATGTAATAACTAGACCATCCCTGACAGGTGTTTGTCTAACCTGCTCTTAAAAATCTCCAATGATGAAGATTCCACAATGTCCCTAGGCAATTTATTCCAGTGCTTAACTACCCTGACAGTTAGGAAGTTTTTCCTAATGTCCAACCTAAACCAGCTTTTAAACCTGCAATTTAAGCCCATTGCTTCTTGTCCTATCCTCAGAGGTTCAGGAGAACAATTTTTCTCCCTCCTTGTAACAACCTTTATGTACTTGAAAACTGTTATCATGTCCCCCCCCTTTTAGTCGTCTCTTCTCCAGACTAAACAAACCCAGTTGTTTCAATCTTCCCTCATATGTCATGTTTTCTAGACCTTTAAGCATTTTTGTGGCTCTTCTACAGACTTTCTCCAATTTGTTCACATCTTTCCTGAAATGTGGCACCCAAAACTGGACACAATACTCCAGTTGAGGCATAATCAACATGGAGTAAAGCGGAATAATTACTTCTCATGTCTTGCTTACAACTCTCCTGCTAATACATCCCAGAATGATGTTCACTTTTTTTTGCAACAGTGTTACACTGTTGACTCATATGTAGCTTGCGATATACTATGACCCCCAGATCCCTTTCTGCAGTACTCCTTCCTAGGTAATTACTTTCCATTTTGTAAGTGTGCAACTGATTGTTTCTTGCTAAGTGGAGTACTTTGCACTTGTCCTTATGGAATTTCATCTTAGTTACTTCAGACCATTTCTCCAGTTTGTCCAGATCATTTTGAATTTTAATCCTATCCTCCAAAGCACTTGCAAGCAATCCCAGCTTGGTACCATCTGCAAACATTATAAGTGTACTCTCTGTGCCATTATCTAAATTAGTGATGAAGATATTGAACAGAACCGGACACAGAACTGATCCCTGCGGGACCCCACTTGATATTCCCTTCCAGCTTGACTGTGAATCACTGATAATTACCCTCTGGGAACAGTTTTCTAACCAGTTATGTACCCACCTTATCATAGCTCCATCTAGGTTGTATTTCCCTAGTTTATGAGATGGTCATGCAAGACAGTATCAAAAGCCTTCAGACCTCCACATTTTGTTGACCAAAATCAGCTTTTGTCGACAAAACAGTGGTGTACACACTGAAATGCTCCTCCCACCGATGAAACTCCTTTGCTATGCCAACATAATAACACCACCTCGATGAGCAGCATAGAAATTTCTGCAGCGTACTTAGAGTGACGCAGCATCAGTGTATTTACTGCGCTTGGTTATGTCGCCTTATTTGAGAGTAGCACACAAGTGAGCAGCACATGGAGTTGGTCAGAAGGCACACGCATGCAGGAGATGCACCCTTGCACCTTGGATATCCTTAGGAGTGAGATATTAGGTTAAATTACCCTAGTCTGTGGAAAAGGGTACCAATATTCAGAATAGCCTCCCTAGCCACTTGTAGTACCCCCCTTCACAAACCACCCTTTGTCTTCCCTTGCCATGCTCCCCATACCCCCAAACTCACCATATATGGAACTCACACCTACCAGGCACAGTGAGAAAGAGGTTTATGTATCTTTTGTGATTCAGCTGTGAGTGCACTCACCATACTGTCTCTGTTCGTGGGCATTTGCACATCCCCCATTGGAATCTTCTGGTCTGGAAATAATGTCCCAGCGTGCAGCTTTCTATACAGTCCAGTGTTCCGAAAGATGCGTGCATCATGTCCCTCCTCTGACCACCCTGCACTGATGTCAGTGAAATGGCCCCAGTGACTCACCAGCCCCTGCCAGACCATGGAGAAGTAGCACTTTTGATTGATGTACTCTGTTGCAAGATGATCAGGGGCCAAAACTGGGATACACATTCCATCTATCGCCCAGCTGCAGTTAGTGAATCCATTGCCTCAAAGCCATCAATTATTTCTTGCACATTACCAAGAGTCACAGTCCTTGGTAGCAGGAGGCAATTAAAGGCCCTGCAAATTTGCATCACTATAATCGCCATCGTGGACTTTCCAATCCCAAACTGATTCGTAACTGCCCAGTAGCAACTGCAGTTACCAGCTTCCACACAGTGATTGCCACTTGCTTTTCCACAGTGAGGGCAGCTCTCATTTTGGTGTCCTTGCACCACAGGGTTGGGGGGAGCTCCACACACAGTTCCATGAAGGTGGATTTGTCTTGTGCATCCAAAAGTTTTGCAGCCACTGCTCATGATTCCATACATGCACCATAATGCGATCCCACCAGTCAGTACTTGTTTCTCTAGCCCAATACCGACAATCCACTGTGGCAAGTTGCTCTGTGAATGCCATATTCACAAGTAGTAATCATAGAAATAATGGCAATCCACCTATGACTCTGAACCTTGCCCTTCTAGGATGGTAAAAGAGAGCAGAGAACACCTGAAACCCCTACTAAAAGAGACTATCTGCATCTCCTTTGAAGGGAAAATCCCATTTTCCCTAAGATAAATGATCATCTGACCAGTACTTAAGAATCCATCTCTGAACAGTTGAGACTTTACAACTACAATCTCTGTATAAATTTACTTTTTCAATCAAGTTATCAAGAAGCAGCTAGCTAAAGCCTCTTCAGGGCCACCTCTTGGCTATAAGTATCCTGGATCCCTCTCAGTCAGGCTGAGGACCTTAGGCCTGGTACATGAGAGACAGCACCTGTTGCTCTGGTGGATGACCTCCAGCTATCCATATACAAGGGAAGTATATCCATATTTATTGTGCAAGACCCTTCTGTGGTATTTGATACCAATTGATCACCAAATACTCCTTTCCTGCCTCCAAGAAGCTACAAGGAATGGAAATGCCCTGACATGGTTGAGGTCATTCCGCTCAGACTGAACCCTGTAGGTCATTATCGAATCATAGATATTGTGGCAGAGCTCTGACCTTATCCCTGTGGGTCCTGCGCTTCTAGGCAGTATATGCTAGCCTCAGTGGCTCTCTGTGACCCTCCATGTAGCCCTTCTCTCTCTAGGGCCAGGGTTACAGTCTACTGAGCCCTTTTCATCATAAGCCGGCAAAGAGGTTGGTGAGAGAATTCCCACAGTCTCTGTTGTCCCTAGGACTTGTTTTAGAACAGTTTAGCCTCCTGTCCTGACAGGGGCCTGACTTCCCCTCCCAGGAGGTGTTCCTGTAGTGGTGGGTTGGGGGGAACCTGGGCCCGCCCACTACTGCAGGTTCGGGCCCAGGGACCCTAATGGTAGCAGCTGTTGGCATCCAACCTTTCACTGCCAGAGTTGCTACATTTCCCTGGAACACTTCCCCACAGCTCTCCTGCTTCTCCCTTACCTTAGGGCTCCCTTATCAATAACTTGAGGGTGTCTTCATTAACCAGTCCTTCAGCCGCACTTCCTCTCCTCTGGCTCCCTGGCTCTCCTCTGCCTGACTGGAGTGAGCCCTTTTTATAGTATCAGTGGGGCCTTAATTAGAGTCAGGTGGTCACATTAGCTTAATGGCCTCACCTGACTCTTTGCAGGTTAATTGGAGTCAGGTGTTCTCATTAGCCTGGAGCAGCCCCTGCTCTGGTCAGTCAGGGAACAGAAAACTGTTAATCCAGTGGCCAGTATATCTGCCTTCTGCTATTCTGCTGTACGCAACTGGCCTGGGTCTATCACAATATGTAGGGAGAAAGGGACCTTGAGAAGTCATCTAGTCCATTCCCCTGTGCTGAGAAAGGACCAAGTATACCAAGACCATCCCTGACAGGGGTTTGTCTAACTTTTTTCTTAAAAACCTCCAGTGATTGGGATTCCAAAACCTTCCTTGGTAACCTATTCCAGTACTTAACTATCCTTACAGTTAGCAAGATTTTCCTAAATCTCCCTTGCTGCAGATTAAGCCAATTACTTCTTGTTCTCCCTTTAGGGACATGAAGAACAATTGATCACTGTCCTCTTTATAAAAGCCCATACGATATTTGAAGACTGTTATAAGGTCCCCCGCAGTCTTCTTTTCTCCAGTATTTTAACCTTTCTTCTCTAATTTGTCCACATCTTTCTTAAAGTGTGGCACCCAAAACTGGACACAGAACTCCAGCTGTACCACTCTGCCCCCTTCCTCCCATTATGAAGAGCCTCGGCTGCCAGATTGTTAAATTGGTTTGCAGCCATGGGATCCTGTTAGAATCCTTACTGATCTTGGATGTCAAAATAGCCACACTGGTAAAAACAAAAACAAAAACAAAAAAACAACACTCTTACATCTTCCTGGTCAGAATATCACATTCCATCCTATTGGACATAGGCCTGGTCACAGTAATCTAAGCATTTGTGACTTATCCAAGCTTCATTGTGAAACTCATAGTTTTCCCCGAAAAGATTTTCAGCGGTGAGATGTCTAATATAGTGTATGCCAGTGAAAATGAGGTAGAATCAGAGGCTAAAATAGGGGGAAAAGTTACAAATTACTTTGACAAGATAGATGTCTTCAAGTCACCAGGACCTGATGAAATACATCTTAGAATACTCAAGGAGCTGACGGAGGAGATATCTGAGACATTAGCGATTATCTTTGAAAAGTCATGGAAGATGGGAGAGATTCCAGAGGACTGGAAAAGGGCAAATATAGTTCCCATCTATAAAAAGGAAAATAAGGACAACCTGAGGAATTACAGAACAGTCATCTTAACTTTAGTACCCGGAAAGATACTGGAGCAAATAATTAAGAAATCAATTTGCAAATACCTAGAAGATAATAAGGTGATAAGTAACAGTCAGCTTGATGGGGTGTGACTTTTCTCAGTCTATGGCACAGGAGAAGTAAGCTCTCTTTGCCTCCTTCAGGCAGAGGCATACATTTGTAGAAATTCTTTGTGGCTGAGTCTGTCCTCATCAGAATACATTTTCTGATAACAATGCTCAAATTTTCTTCCCACTTTCTCTGCTGCAGGTCATCTGAGATCTGTGGCAATCTTTGTGGGTGTTGGGATGGGAGACAGCACTTTGGTACTAGCATGTCTAGAAGAGTAGTCATGGATTGGTTGAAGTGCTTCACCAATTCTTCTACTCTGAAAACAAGTTTTGGAATTTAGCAGAGTTCAAGAGTTATCAGGACAGAACATGGTGATGGTTCTTTTTCCCTTGCAAGGGAGAGTGTTCTTATTACTGCCTAGAAAAGGAAGAGGTCTTATCAGGATACAGTATTGGTTCCATTTCTTATTCCTATCTCCAGTGCAAGGGTTCAGTCTACGGCATGGGCAGCTATTGTGTGCGGGTCCAGAGATTGCCTGTGGGAAATCTGAGGTGAAGAATTGAGATAGGAAGTTTGGGGTATTTCATCAGAAACATTATCAGCCTCAATATGAAGTCTCCCAAGACAATGAGTCTTGACCTTTATCAGCATGTCAGACTGCTTCTGCCAACTCTTGTGATGATCCTTTGTTTTCTGGCAGCTAATAGATTAGCAAGGTGCCCAAGTTAGTCTTGTCTCTGGATCAGAGAGAAAGAGGATGCACTCGAAGTATTTTGTTTGGCGTGAGTTCTTCCTGCATTTGAGTCTGGAAGAGAACAGAATGGTTATTCCACATCCAGATATGTCCTTCCTGGGTGTGGATCTGTGGCAAATGAAATATCCAGGGGAACAAGGTGATCCAATTCTGGGACTGCAGACTTAACCCCAATCATGTGTCTGTGTGATGCAGCCCAGGTCAGGGAACTCAACAGCAGTAAAATCATGGATGATGGATTAATTGGCCCCAGATCTTGCATTATTCAGGATGAGGCTGAAGTCATGGTGTCTGTCTATTTTGGACCCATGCAAGATAATAGATTGATTGCACTGGACTAGATATAACTACCTAGAGATCTTCTTTCCAAGTACTGTGAAGAGACGTTCTGTCCTTTGGGAAGTAAAAGGGACATCTGACACGAGTCAAGTTACATGGTTAAATCTTTGCAGAATCAATCCTTCATTAGGAACAAAGTATACCACAGCTATATTAATTGCATTTATGGTAAGAAGGATGTATGGGGAAAACAGTCAAACATTTGTAAACTCATCTTGTATATAGATAAAATATAGTTAATAAAAAATTGTCTGGGTCTGTCCCAGTCTAAAGGAAAAATATATCAGCCTACATTTTCAGAAGTGACTAGTGATTTTTGGTACCTCAATTTCTGGGTGTTTAACATAAGATAGCTTAAAGAAGCCTGATTTTCAGAGAGAGGTGCTCAGCACATTCAAGAAATTCAGGCCTTAAGATGTCTCACATAGGGAACACATGAACTGAAGCACCCAAAAATCACTAGTTCCATCTGAAAATTCAGGCTAATTTTGTGACTGTCAACTTATATGGCCCTGTGAGAAGGCGACGTGCCTCACTCATTTCATCCACAAACACAGACTGCGCTGAGACTTTCTTGCTTATAAACACCCCGATGTAGCTTATTTACAGTTGTTTAATCCCTCCACCAATACACAGCAGGGTCTCTACACCTCTACACACTGTATCTGAACTTTCTAACCCCTTCTCCAAAAGGGAGGAGGGGAGGGATGTGTCTCTACTCAGAGAACTCTATTTGTCATGCTCTCCTAGCCTTCTGTCTTTCTGTTTCTCTCCTCCTCTGCCCTCCTGAGCAGTCCTTCCAGTGCCCTTCTATACAGCTTCCTTCTTAATGGGCTTATTGGCTCATTGACTCAGAGGGGTGAAATATTGGAACGGCCTTCCGAGGGAAACGGTGGGGGCGACGGACCTGTCTGGTTTTAAGATTAAGTTAGATAAGTTTATGGAGGGAATGGTTTAATGGTAAAAACATAGTAGCCGAGGAAAACCAAGCAATGGTACGTAAATAGCATAATGGCCAACAAGGGCCAGGCTAGAGACTCTTGCCTACATGCTCGGGGTAGTACTGATCGCCATATTTGGGGTCGGGAAGGAATTTTCCTCCAGGGTAGATTGGCTGAGCCTCTGGAGGTTTTTCGCCTTCCTCCGCAGCATGGGGCAGGGATCACTAGCAGGAGGGTCTCTGCCGATTGAGGTCACTAAAACACAGGATTGGGGACTTCAATGGCAGAGTCCAGGGAAGGGTCATGTGGCCTGCAGCATGCAGGGGGTCAGACCAGATGATCATAATGGTCCCTTCTGACCTTATAGTCTATGAGTCTATGAGACTCACTAGCCCCAGTCTGGCCTAGTAATCAATACACCTGTGTCCAATTAGGCCTTCTCCAGGGGAACCTAATTACAATTAATAATGACCAGATTGCTGGCTCAAGTCATTCGAGTTTCCAAGTGCCTAGTATATTGTGCCTCCTCTCCTGTCTTTTCTGCACTAGTAAAAATACCATAATTAATGTCACTGAAGATGGTGGTACAAAAACAAAAATTAAAATTTGATTTAGGAAAGTATTTTATATAAAATTTGAAATGTTTCTTAAACAGAAATAGCTGTTTTAAATTTCAGTGCCATTCAAAACACAGGAAAACGTATTTGCTGAGTGAAAAAAATGTTTACCATATGGAAACCAGTTGTATTTTCAAGAGCCTAAAAAGAAATTATACAAGTGCTAATAAGTAATATGTATATCATTCTTTTTAAAAAATCCAGAAATGCTGTTTGGAATATTTTAATCTTTCTTTTCTTCAATTTAAAACAAACGCTATAATACCCTACCATCAAATTCAAATATTACAATTTCACTCCTATACTATCAACAAGCAAACAATGTTTTAGTTGCATCAAAAGGTGATTGCTGCATACTCAAACCTATTTTGGGGTTGTGCTCAAGAGACATTTGTTAAAACTTTATGGACTAACAAACCAGCTCTGCATATTAGTAAAGATATATCTTGTGTCTGATGTACTCCAAATCCTCTTTTGATCCCAAACTGACAAGTGGGAGGAGAACAGTGATTGAGTGGTAGCAAATTTCACTCCAAGCACCAGCTCAGAGAAAGAAAGTGTTCAGGGTTTTCAGAACCAAAAGCAGTGGTAACTTTACTGTTTTACTTCAGATGGTGTCAGGAAAAAGTCTTTCAAGATAGCTTCAGAGAATGGCTTGAAAGTAAACTTTATTATTTACTATTTTTATAACTAACTTTTACAAAACAAACAGTTCATAGTGACCCCTACTGGGTCATTACTTTAAAAAAATTTAATAAACTACTTATTAACAAAACATTTTAAACAATTTTAGTTATAAAAAGCTTTTATATTAAAAGGGGCCAAAACTCAAGGTCTTTATTTATAGTCTTAATTTGCTGATTTTTTTTTCATTTAGATTAGCAGAGGCTGCAAGCTTGCAGCTAGCATTTGACCTTGCCTCCAGAAGCCCTGCTTGTTCAAATTAACCGTCTTTAGGCGGTGTTCTATTTTATTAATTCATGGTGGCTGAATGCACACAATATGGTTGCAATTAGCTTGATAAAATTTTGGGTAACACACTCTTCCATTCCAGGTCAACATTCTCAGTGTCTAAGTTCCACGGAGTTTATACACATATGGGATGTAGACATAGGCATTGATTCCGTGGGTGCTCCAGGACTGGAGCACCCACAGAAAAGAATTAGCCGGTGCTTAGCACCCACCAGCAGCCCAAGCTGCTCTCCTCCCCCAAATGCCTCCCATCCACCGGCAGCCCCAACGATCATTTCCTCCCCCCTCCCTCCCTCCTAGCACCTCCTGCCTACCACGATCAGCTGTTCTGCAGCGTGCAGGAGGCGCTGGGGGGTATGGGGAGGAGAAGGGATGGGGCGCACTGGGGGAGAGTGCCAGACTGGGTGGGAAGAAGCATGGCGAGATGGACCAGGAATAGGGACTTGGGAGAAAGGGCAGGGCAAGGGTGGAGTAGGGGTGGGAAAAGGCGGGGCAGAGGAGGGGGTTTGGGGAAGGGCTCAGGTGGGGGCGGGGCCTGGGACAGAGTGTGTGGGGGGGGTTGAGCACCCTGGGAGCCTGGAGGAAGCTGGCATCTCTGGATGTAGACACACACTTTGAATTATTATTATAATTGTTGTGGCTTCATTGTAGACAGTCGTTATGACATCTTAATCACAGCTACAGTAACAAACTTTGAAGTCATATTCCTGTTGGCCTACCACTACTAAATGTTTAGCTCTCAAAGTACATGGATGGTGCTCACCTTTCAGGTAAGGAGGAACTGATCTCTCCTTTCACTGAACAAACTAATTAGACTTAATTTGTTATGTCTTCTATTATCACAGTTGCAGAGGCAGCTACTTATTTTTTTAAGATAACCTATTGAAATTTTTGAAAAACATTCTCCTTCAAGACCATTCTCCCCATCTCTCTTCCCCTGTTATGCTTACTGAAAACATTTGTTTTTTATATAAATGTCCTCAGTAAGAAAAACAAGAGAAGAGACTTAGGCAGAATAGTCTTTAAGCAGAATGAATGGTACTTCAACTTCCTATCAGGTATCATCAATTCTTTAAGAAAAATGTAGCTGAATCTGCAGACATGGCTGCTAAAGATGCAGATGGACACCTAGTGGGATTTTTAAAAGCGCATAGCTCCCACTGAAATCACTTTTAGGCTTTCAAATACCTATAAATATCTGGCCTGTAATTCTTTGTTTGTCACAATTTTTTCCATAGGGATTAACATGATGTTACTAATGAGGGAATCTGGGCCAGATTCACCTCTCATACTGGTATAAAAATCAGGAGCAATGCCACTGAATCACTTATTGTGAATATTATTCTAAGCAATCAAAACCCTGTTTCCACACAAAACTCCATAGTAAATTAAAAATATGGTAAGACATGAACAGAAAATATGAGCAAAATAAATGGTCTTTCAGCTGGAATTTTTCCCATAAGGCACCACCAGGTCTTTATGGAAAATACTTCTGAATTTGCACCATGGCTGCTGGAAGAGAACAACGTAAGTCTCCTAATTAAGTCATTCTGTGCAAGAACTGTTATAATTTCATACCATTCTGGAATGTAGGGTAACATCCCCCTCAAGTAAAATAAAGTACTTTGGGTAGAAAACCCCAGTAACTATAAGCTAATGAGGAACAGACAAAGAAAAATGCCAAATGCTGTAAAGCCCAGATACTTAAGATAATGACTGAAATTTATGACTGCTTCCTTCCCTGGCAGACAGGAGTACAATTAGAATTCTCAAAACAACAGTTTCTTTGTGCTAGCAAGCTATGTCATGTTTATACTACTACAGATATGCTAGAAGATAAAAAATTAATAGTACAGCACCCTTTCTAACTCAAGGTAATAGTCAAACTTGTTATGAGGTTCTGAGTATGGGTTTGCACTTATTTTACTCCTAAACTGAAGTTATTTAGGTAATTATGATTGCAATGGGCAGGAGTTAACCATTAAAGCAACTTGCAATGTACAGAGGCCTCGGTTTTCACAATCACACAGAACAAGAACAAGCAATCTATTATGGGCCCCTTTATCATTTCTTTTGCTGTGCACATATAGCCTGAAATTTAAATAACTGAAAACTATTTCTTTAAAAAAGTATTAATGTTCTTTGCTTGACAAACCCTTGAATGAAAAGTGTCAAGAAATGCACATGGCCTTTCTTTCATCATTTACTTGTATCAGGGTTATGGATCACTTGGCGTTGACAACCATTAGATAGAATAAGCATAAGGAATTATTAGCACAAATTTTCTCATCTCCCTCACAAAGAGGGCACGATTACAGCTATATTTTGAATACACCAAACATAACCCAAATAAGCACAGATGGTTTTGCAACAGACTAGCCCAAGGGCATCTTTTCTCTACAGAAGGAATATATGGCATTGGAGGCTCTGACTTCCCCAAGGATATTATCAGGTCCACCAGAGCATCATACGGCTTTCATCTATAGCCTTCCTTCCTTTTGGGCTACCCCTCTCTCCTTTCCTTCCTTCATTTTATATAGTGCATCCTTTCCCCTCCAGCAGTGGTTTTCAACCTTTTTTCATTTGCGGACCCCTAAAAAATGTTGAATGGAGGTGTGGACCCCTTTGGAAATTCAACCTGTGGTCAGCAGACCCCTACCATATAAGTCTGAAAACTGACTGAACAGAATTCAACTATAAATGTTCCACACGCTTGGCACGGCATTTGACGCAGCGTGAGAAAGAGTGCTAAACTGTGGGCTTCTATGGTAACAACAACACTTCTGGGTTTTGACCTGTAGGTGGGGGAATTCACATACTTTTGATTGATCAGATTCATAGTCACCTTTCGCAGATCCCTTCGACGTAGTCTGTGGATCCAAGGGGTGGATCCACAGGTTGAAAACTACTGTCCTACAGTACCAATGATCATTGTTCTTGTCATACAGCTAACCATGACGGTAGTCTCATCTATGGATATAGTGATGATCCAACATCACCCTGTTGCAAGCTGCAAATACCACCTTTTGGAAACCAAGAGCAACTCCTACCAACTCTTTTAGCTTTATATGGTCTAAGGCAAGGATGGGCAACTGGCAGCTCCGAGGCCACATCTGGCCCCCCAGATCATTTTATTTGATACTGTAGTGAGAGCCAATGGGCTGAACAGGGGAGCTGGGCCCAGCCCCACGAGACAGGAGATGCCGCTTTGGGGTAAGTGCAGAGCAGGCTCACTCTCCAAATCTCTCAAGGCCTCATCCCCTAAGTGTCACACCCCCGGCCTGCCAAAGAAGTTTCAGTGGACTTTGCAGCCTGCCTCTACCTTAAAGTTGCCCATCCTGGTCTAAGTAGTAAATGTAATGTCATCACTCCTGAATCTGAGTCAATTATGTGGCGCTATCCACAAGATGTCAAGAATTATTTTCTAGCAGGTACCTCACAACGGGCAACAGGACGCACCAGGGCTATCATCAAAGTAAATAATCAGTAACAAGTTCAATAAAACTACGCCTCCAAAGAGATGACAGAACAAATA
The DNA here is from genome assembly GCF_013100865.1 of Trachemys scripta elegans. Taxonomy (NCBI): domain Eukaryota; kingdom Metazoa; phylum Chordata; order Testudines; family Emydidae; genus Trachemys; species Trachemys scripta. The sequence goes on from NC_048303.1 coordinate 84,837,145, forward strand.
GAAATAATTTAATTCTTAAACTTTACTTCCCATTTTTAAAAAATATATTTATAAAACAGAGAGCAAATCTATACCATGAGCTATATAATATTACATGCAAGCTAAATTTCTCTCTCTTCTCCTCCCCCAGACAATGAGGTCAAAATTAAACAAACATTCTCTCCCTTTTTCACACATAAACTGTAAATATAAATATACATGAATAAGATATTCATTCTGTAAAATACAGAACAAAATGCAAGATTCACTACTTAACTAAGCTTTCTTACGGTAAATTAAAAAAAAAAGAAATAAAAATTAAAAAACCTATATGGGGTAGGGAGATGAATTTGAGGAGCAGAATCTTCTGAGGCTGTCCGGAGGCTGGTTGAGAGCTGTTCTAACTCACACCTGACACCTGGCCAACAACAGCCCCTATGGGTCTCACTGGCTGGTGGGGATTGCTGGAGCACTACAGCAACCTGGATACCTGCTGCTCCAGGCCACGCCCCTTTATATCTATCCTTATGTGCTCTGTCTTTATATTGGTCTAAAAGCATCTAAGACATAGTCATCACTATACAAATAGCAGCAGCATTTGATCTTCTGCTGTTTGCAAATACTGCCTCTTTACTGATATAAACAGACTTTAGAAAATGTAAAGGTAAAAGACGGATTTGAATTGCTAGGTATTCCCTTGTTTGTTCTACAGCTAAACACTTCATATAGTTACATCATTTGAAATTATATTGTAGATATAATCAAAATAATTAATTTTTAAATATCCATGAAGTCCATAAATACTAGCTTATATCTGTTTTCACAGTTTGCCCTTATTCTGTTTTCAGGATTAGTAGTTTTGGCCAGATAAACACAAATCACATAAAATTTATGAGTCAGTTTTCTAATATACCCTTGTTTTGCTGAGAAATAATGGGAAAAACATTACCAGAAGAAAACACCTAAAATGACAGAAGCATCAAAGTATAGAAATGAATGGGAAAGAGAAATGAACTTTAATTTGGATAATGGGGAAAAACTCAGAGGCAAATGCTCAATGAGCTTATATTTCCCTCCCCCATGCCTTATTAAAGCGGAAGATCATAACAAGAGATGCAAATAAACTGTCACCACATGAAGCAAAATTATATCTATAACATCAGTTCAGTGAGAATAGTGCAGCAAGCTAGTACGGATGGGAAGCTGGCATTGTTAGCTACTAGATAAAAGGAGTCCAGCTGCTGCTATTTACACTAACTCCACCAGTGCAAGCAAGAACAAATAAAGGCTTGTTATCATTTGGTCTAATAGCCTACAAAATATATAAGGAAGCTTTCAATTTTCAAACCATTACAGGCTGACCACACCAGAGGAGTATCCTTCAATGTCTAAAAGGGGAGCAGCTGGTTCACGACTAAGGGGGAGTACTTTGCCCAGGCCATCTGAGGAATAGCACAGATGACAATGCAGATGTGGCCATGAAGGGTATGTCTACACAGCCCACAGAAGCACCCCCCCACCCTCCAACCTGGACTGACAGACTCTAGAGCTTTAAAAATAGCTGTCTAGACAGTGCTTGGAAGTTGTGGCTTGGGCTGGAGCCTGGGCTGTGAAGGCTAAGCAACCTCAAAGCACTGACTGTACAGCTGTTTTCAGAGAGCTATGGTAAGCCCCACTACCCCAAGTCTGTTGAACCAGGCTGGGAGGCTCTCTTCCAAGGGCTGCACAGATATACCCCAATTTACCCTGTCTGATTGGTAGAGAGACCAAGGTGCAGTATACAAGAGTGAAATGATGCAGCAAAATAAGAAAGTTATACACAGAAAAACAAAATAATTATATTAGAGAAGTTTCTATACCTGGCCATTCCCAGACTGGAAAAGTTGGAAGGGACTATCAACACATCAAGCCTGGAAAAGGGGTGGGTACCAAGTGTAGCATGAGCAGCTGAGAGGCACTGAGGAATCAGCTCAAGAAGGATCTCTGCACAGCGATCCTTAAGGCACCATGGAGCAAAGACTCGATGAGGAATGACTAGCTGAGAACTGGCAGCAGGATTTTGGAAACGGCAAGGATACGCCACATGACCACAGCTCCCTTCAATCAACCTGAGAACACCACAAAACAATGGTTTAGTTTGACATTACAAATATGTGTAGTTAAATATGTGTGCAGGAGGTGAGGAACTTCTTCAGACATCAAGGAGATAAAGCTACAAATGGGTCACATGCAAAGTTGGCTCCTTTATATTCTCACACTGTTCATGTCAATGCAGCAGTGAAAAACAGAAGGCTAAATTATTATTGGTATGCTTGGGTAGAACTGACTTGGCCACTCCAATCTAAAATAAATGAAAGTGGTAACATCTTGTTTTACTGACCGACAGACATCAAAAGAACACGCGTTCAAAATGCAGTAACTATTCAAGACAAAACTATGTGTATGTTTGTGTCTCAGAAAACTAAATGGACAAGAAAAAACGATACAGCTCAAACTAAAGGAAAGATTCAGAGAATTTCTAAGTTAAATATTTGTGAAACACTTAAATATTTAACCAAGCTACAAAGATAGGATTTACTTTTGTCAAAGAAAACAGAGATATGATTTATATTAAAATCAAAGTTAAATTTTTTAATTTAAAAATTCTTCAGGACAAACTGTAAAAAATTGTTCCTATTACACAAAATAGCAGATTTCAATTCAGTCATAGCACTGCAAATATGTGAAGGAATTATATCATGACCAAATCTGCACCTGCATTACCTCTGAAAGGTGCTTTCCGTCAAAGGTGGGGTTAGGGAGAAAAACTACATTTCCTAAACACTGAGTCAGACATTTTTAAGAGGAATTATCAGTCCAAACAAATTCACATCGAAGAGAAATCAACTTCATATTTTTTTACCTGATAATTCCTATTCTGTACAACACAACCCCTCTCTTTGGTTTCAAGTTGCAACTTTGGGGGCTGATTTATTGTAAGCACTAGGACCAGTAGTATTTGCAGGATCAGGCTCCAAACTAGTACTTTTCTATAGGCTATGATTACTTTTGCTGAATTGATGGCATATAGCTAGCTGAGTTAATAACAATGAAATAACACCACCTGACTTTTACATAAGGCCTTTTACTTGAAAGAAATGGACCTTAAACCATTTCAAAGATTATCTACACAAAGAAACCTCACCCACCACTGAAATAGAAACATCTCTAGCGCAGAATGCAATACACATTAATCAGTGCAAGCAAAGTTATATAACATTTTTTAAAGGGGGATACAGAATGACATTCTTTTAAATCTACTTGGTTAATTTACCAAGGTCGGAGCACAATTAATAAAGTTGAAATTTGGCAAGGTTCTCTTCTTAGGAGATTTGATTTTAAGATATATTGGATGTATTTTACATTTCAGATGAGTGGGTACAATTTTAATATATAATGTGCCTAGAGCTTGAAATACAATGTGCCCAGGTAGCAAAATCAGAATAGGTAAATCCCATTTTAAAATTCACTTCTTTAAGGAATCCTTCCTTACGGTTCTTCTCATCAAAAATCTCTGCTCATTGTTTAGTACCTGACTTACTGTCCCATGATTTATGTTTCTCTTGTCTACCTTTGGCGCTCCTCTTTGGAAACTACTGTTACTACACAGAGGGCTGGCTAGCGAACACAGTCTCCCTTCAGGCAGTGTCCTTGTGTCTTTCTAACATTTGCAAAGCAAATAATAAATACATACATACAACTCCTTCAATTGCAGGTATCTGAACTGGAACTTACACTTGTATCCAGTTATTTCTGAGATACTCACTTTATGCCACCTACAAACAAAATACCTTAAAATAACATCACTTTAATATTTTTTTCTATCAAACTTTATAAAGATTTTTGAAATGGTGGAGCAATAAGTGGAAAGAAAAGTTATGAACAGTTTTAGTTTTCACATCAAGAAGCAGCAAATTAATACCTCCAGAGGGGGTTAATGACTTGGATGAGAAGGAAATAGATTATAAAGTTGCTTGTAAATAACAGGAGCCATATTTATGCCTCTTTTCCCCTTTTTTATTGAGAACCAGTGTAATTGACTAAATAGCCAGCTGATGTTCCATTACATATAGGAACAGCATTATCATAATTATTATTTGTGTCTGATAGCTCCCGCTATGTGCTAGGTGCTGTACAAACACAAAAAAGGCAAGTGATACAGACGGTAGGGAAAAGGTATACAACATGCAAGTCAGGAGGTGGTTGGCTACATCCTGATAATATACGTTTTACTAAAGTAACTGGATTTATTTTTCATAAGATATATAGACTACCCCTAAATGCCCCATAACTAGCCAGTTGGTTCCGTGTTTCACAGTAAAAGTGGGGATTCTAGGAGGAAACCAAGTGCAAAAAGGGATAGTTACACTGTGGGCTAGTTCAAGGAAGACAGAGTGGCAAGAAGATAGCTGTGAGAGAAGCAGACAGCATATCAAGGGTGGTGGGGCGGGGGGGGTCACTGGTGGAGCAGTGGGGACATAGGATAAATCTAATATTATTCTCAGCAATGTCAAATGTACCATGTGAGGAATGAGACACTGTTTGGAGGTACACAGAACATTCATAGAATCATAGAACTGGAAGGGACCTTGAGGGGTCATCTAGTCCAGTCCCCTGCGTTTGTGGAAGGACTAAGTATTATCTAGACCAGGGGTAGGCAACCTATAGCATGCGTGCCAAAGGCGGCATGTGAGCTGATTTTCAGTGGCACTCACACTGCCCAGGTCCTGGCCAGCGGTCAGGAGGGATCTGCATTTTAATTTAATTTTAAAAGAAGCTTCTTAAACATTGAAAAATCTTATTTACTTTACATACAACAATAGTTTAGTTATATATTATAGACTTATAGAAAGAGACCTTCTAAAAACATTAAAATATATTTCTGGCACACAAAACCTTAAATTAGAGTGAATAAATGAAGACTCGGCACACCACTTCTGAAAGGTTGCCGACCCCTGATGTAGACCATTCCTGACAAGTGTTTGTCTAACCTGCTCTTAAAAATCTCCAATGATGGAAATTCCCCAATCTCTTTAGGCAATTTATTCCAGGGCTTAACCACCCTGACAGTTAGGAAGTTTTTACTAATGTCCAACCTAAATTTCCCTTGCTGCAATTTAAGCCCTTTGCTTCTCGTCCTATCCTCAGAGGTTAAGAACAACAATTTTTCTCCCTCCTCCTTGTAACAACAGTTTTCAAATACATAAAAGGTTATCATGTCCCCTCTCAGTCTTCTCTTTCCAGACTAAACAAACCCAATTTTTTCAATCTTCCTCATAGGTCATGTTTTCTAGATCTTTAATCAGTTTTGTCGCTCTTCTCTGGACTCTCTCCAATTTGTCCATATCCTTCCTGAAATGTGGCACCCAGAACTGGACATTCTCATGAGAAAAGTTTGCTTTTATAAAGAAGATAAAACATAGGCCCCAGAAGATTTTTCATTAGTGAAGAAGCTTCTCTATCACTCATATACAGTTTGCTTGTTTCTAGATTGCTGTGATTCAGCCTCCAACTGACAGAACAAACACTGAACTCCCATGGGGGAAGAGTAAAAAAAAAAAAAAAAAATCAAACTGCAAATGGAAAAAACTTGCTCTTGCAGACTATTGCACACAAAACTCTTTACTGAGAAGAAAATCTTCATGTAATCCTTAAAGCATCTAGAGTCCTTTGATCTATTCCTTCCCTTACCACTAACTATGTGACCTTGGGCACGTAATTTAAATTCTCTGTGCCTCAGTCTACCCATCTGTAAAATGGGGATAGTAATGTTTACCTATCACACTGGGCTGTCTCTAATGCTATGAAATCCCTGGATCAAAAAGGAAAAACAAACAAAAAAAATAATCATATTTAAAGGTACTTGAATAACTGAATGTTTTTCTTTGTCACAACAACTAACAACGTATTTTATGGCCGCAAATCAGCAACAATTACAGATCCTAAAGCATTATATATTAAAACAGAATGTTTAATATTATACAATGTAATATAATTACAGCATATGCATTTCTGTAGAGGCAATATACAACATATCATATTACAAATAGGTAAACATGCAATGATTCCTAAAACTTATCTAAATGCATAAAATTTCAAAGTTTCAAATGGTATTTTTCATATCTCACTTTTGCAAAAAAAAGAGAAAGGCTCCATCTCTAAAGTTTCACTAGGAAGTGCTATTAGAATTAACAGAGCACTGACCCAGCAGGAATGCTTAACCTAAGAGCCCTTTAAGAAATCACCATTTTATCCTCTATATGCAGACTCTGATTAACTGTATTTAAACAGTGACATATTCACAATCCATATGGAGACTGAAGTAATTGGAACCAAAACAGCTTAAGTGACCTACAAAGCAATCTAACAGGTAAGAAACTTTTTATTCAGTTTCTAACTGAATAAAAACAGAAAGGATTTAAGGATTTTAAAGCAGACAGTTATAGATGAGGAGATAATGTGCAGAGTTTAAAAATTCTGTTAACTAGGCTGAACACATGTAGAAACTAATTGTCATGTTCCATTAACCTAATTTTTTCTACATAAGCAATACACCCTTGCCCATTCTTTGCCGCTGGACTTACTTCCCTAAGATTTCTTTCTGCTCTGATTAGACATGTTCTACTGTGGTCCCTCTGCTAAGACGATTCACTTTCATGGTTCACAGAATAAATGGAATGTTCACTCGAATGTTTATTTTTTAGTAATATCCAAATCACCAACCTGAGATCGGCCCTTGAAAACAGAGAGGAAAACTCGTTATTTGTCCGGACGTCAGCTGTGTGGGATTCCTGTTTAACTTCTGTCCAACACCCAATAGCAATAGTAAAGGTGGATGCTGGCATGGGCATGGTCACATAATAGTACCAACTTAAGAGACCTATGAGTAAAAAAAGCACCATACAGCAAATTACCAAATTACCTAGAGAACAATTTCCCAGAATCAGCACTTTGAATTTCAATGCACGTAAGATTTTGAGCCAAACCTCTCCTCCCACCTCCGCACTGTTGTTTTTTTTGTTCAAGAAGGAAACATAACTTGTTTTTATGCAGTCACATTGTTTACTATATGATAGTTATATCTTACTTACCTTGGAGATTGAAAGGGACATTAGCAAATAGTTTAGACCTAAAAACTTACATTCACACTGCTATCCTCAGATTCTAGGCATTTACAAAAAATTAAATCCAGCATTGTAACATTATGACTGTAAACATCATGAAAACATTCTACACCAATGGTCCAAAACACTGAATCTTACCATCATGGGTGGAGTCAAACAGGATCCTTAAATCCTCTAAGAAAGGACACTTTTTAACTTAAAAAAAAAATCGATTGCAGTCCTTTCACAATAGCCTTGAATAATGCTGTTTTTGTCTTAACAGTATGGTTTGTTTATTTCAAATTGCAAACTCCTTAGGGGAAGGATGATGTTTCAGTATGTTCTGCACAGCACTGAGCAGACTGTTAAAGTCTAATAAAAAAACAGTAACACTTATGATCCCTGCCTGGCAATCTGAAATGGCACAATGCATCAGCATGTCAATGAGAAGTCAAGAATCAGATTCAGTTTTGACATGAGTGCTGAATTTGGCCCTATGGGACCATCTGGGAGCTGAGGGGACGGAAAAGGTAAGTGAGTCTACCAGAGGAAGATCTGCTTAGTATAGGGGGACAATTAAGCAGAGTCCATTTAGAGAAGTGGGAGAAAGTTGTTTTTGGGAGCCATGAAGTTTTTATTGATCAAACCTACATACTCACTTTTTTTTCCTTTTGCCTAGCTATTTTTCTGTTGTTGTTAAAGGCACCATAGGCACACATGCAAGGACTCACCTACATTTATAAATACAGTTACCACAGCTGCATACACAAATTGGGTGATTGCATATGCAGCAGTCTAATTAGATACCTGTATGTGTATCTGATTTGTGAGTAGAGCAGTCATGGTAATTTTGAATGCTAACATAGGCATGCAACTGCATGCCAACCTCAAGCCTTTTGTTTGTTTTTTTAAGTAGTCTTTGGGCTACAACTATGATAATATATAGAGATATACCTATCTCATAGAACTGGAAGGGACCCTGAAAGGTCATTGAGTCCAGCCCCCTGCCTTCACTAGCAGGACCAAGTACTGATTTTGCCCCAGATCCCTAAGTGGCCCCCTCAAGGATTGAACTCTCAACCCTGGGTTTAGCATGCCATTGCTCAAACCACTGAGCTATCCCTCCCCTCTGGAACCCTACCATTTTTTAAAGAAAAGTAAGAAAACCCTAAGGGGAAGTAATCTGCCATTGCCTGGTCCTAGTAGCCAGGCCAGATACTAGCAAATACAAGAGGCAATTCTCCTCCTCAAGGTATAGAGACTCCAGCCAGTAGAAGCAGAAGCACTAGCAGCCAAATGGGGGTGGGTGGGTGGGGGGAAGGAATGGGCAATGAGAAGTGGGGAGTAGGGTTAGCCAGGGCCAACCCTCTCCACAGCACCCTCCTGGACCCAGAACTGTGCATGGAAACCCACACACACACACACATGCTGGGAGCACAAGGAGTGGTGCCCTCTCCCTTGTGGCCTGGGGAAGTGGGAGAGGGGAATTGCAGAGACTCCAGTGGTAAGAACAGAAGCAGCCAAAGCAGGGACCACTGAATTTTCAGAAAACTTTCTACTTTTGTCTTGACTTTCTCTGGCCTATGCTGACTGGCTGTTTGTTCTAGCCCTCCCCCTCCCTCAGTCTCTTCACCTCAGCTTCACTCCACACCTACCCCTCTTAGCCTCTTCTCCCCGACCTTTCCTTTTCTTTCCATTCTTTTATCCCCTTCTAATAAACCCACCCTAAATAAATAAATAATGTGGCACTAATGTGACATTTGCCACCATCACATTTTCACTCTGCTTGTGCATCCTTCCTTCCTTCCTTCTGCCCTGTGTCTGTCTTGTCTATTTAGATTGTAAGCACTTCAGGACAGGAACCGTCTGCTATTCTGTGTCTGCACAGTGCCTAGCACAAAGGGATCCCATTCTTGCTTGGCCCAGAGACACTGCTGTAATAAATATGAATAATAATATCCCAACCCCATGTCTGTACAGGGGTTGTGAGGGATGAAATAGTGTGCTATAGTGTATCTCTGGGCCTTGCATAGTGCTGCAAGGCCACCACTGGGCTTCATGTCACAAGGCAGATGAGCACTTCCCTGCATGACCACTGGGAAGTTTGCCCCCACCTGCTTGTCAGTAGAGTAGAACACCACCAGTCTCACTGCAAATGGAGCCTCCACAGAGGAAAGAACACAATTTGACCCTAAATGCCAGATTGGGAGTCCCCACCACAGAAAAAGACATGAGCCACTCTTGTTGGCTCTGAATCACATATAACATTCACAGAACTTTGCTGACCTCACAGATAACATTGATATGTGAACAGAGACTGCCATGTTCACTACAACATAATTAGAAACGAAAAGGAAATAAATTATTATTGCCAAAGGAAAAATGTTTTGAAATCCCAGCCTGTGGAAGCTGAAAACCAGCCATGGCAGGCACAAGCCCATGTATGGGAAGAGGACATCCAGGGAAGTGCCATTTATTTTATTATTTCAAAAGGTTGATGTTGAGAGCTCCAGTAATGTAAATTATACCGAAGGCCAAGCCTGCCCACAATGAATCCAATGGGAGCTTTTGTCATGGACTTCAATGGGAACAAGAGCAGACCCGGAGGCAGTGTAACACAATACTTCACTGTGAATAGCATCTGTCACATAAATAATATTCCAAAATGTTCACATAAATGGAACTTCCAGCTCAAACAACAGCAAAGGAAGAAAGAAATTACGAAGGACAGGAATGGGAGAAAGTGATGTGTTTTCAGCTGAGTTTTGAAACAAGACTGAGAGTCAATGAGGCAGGGAGATAGAAAACTGTTCCAGATGGCAGGGAGTGAAGGCTCCTTCTCCTATAAAGGAGAAGGCTCTCACAACAGTGAAGAGATTTCCTAACAGGAAAGAGAAAAGGCCAGTGATAGACAAAACAGAGGGAGGGAGAGGAGCATAGTGAGAGACAAATTCAGTGAGGTAGACTGGAGTAAGTGAAGTGTTTTTAAAAAAAAGAAGGCAATTTAAACAGAATACTGAAATGAAAGGGGAGACAGTTTAGCAATCTAATGTGGTGGTGATATGTTTATGTTGCTTCTTACGTGAGAGGAGATGGGTAGCAGTATTCTGCATATGTTGGAGTCTCAAGAGCTTTAACTTCTGTAGTTTTATTCTACCACCCTCCACATCAAGAGGGGATTTCAGAGTGGGTCACACAATCTGAGGGCCAACAAACGTCACAAAGCTAGAAGATTATCAGCAAGTCCTGAAAGAGGGCAGGGGCCTTCAAAACAAGCACCAAAATGGGACTGAAAGGCAGAAATAAACTTGTTTCTCTCTTCACATGAGCTTTCAAACACCTATAGATTCATATTTACAAAATTCAACACCTTATTCTCCCTTATCCCACATGCCCTTTCTTTGTGCAGGTTTTGTAGAGACCATGCATGCACTGGACATCCCCATAACTCCACCCTGAGGCTCCTATTGTGCTTATAGATGCTGCTGAACCCCAGTCCACTGCTCACAAGGCTGTTAGGGGTCTCATGTACTTGCAGCCCAGAATATACTGAATTGACAAGAAGTCTCAGAGCATACTGTGAGGTGAATGAGGTTTCACCATTGTGGTTCCTGACGTTTCCTGATGACTGAATTGGCCTTTATGCAGGTAATGCTTCCTGCCAGTAACCAACATGAGCAGCTGTTACTGGTAGGAGAGATCATTTGTTTCTCATGTTTTCTCTGTCTCCCCCGCCCACACACACTTTCCCATTTTCTTCCTCTTTTTGAATGTCTGTCACCTGTTCTAATTTTTTTCTTTTTGTCCCTCCCAATTCCTCTGTCTCCCCTCTTTTCCCTTCGCTTGGTTTCTTCTTCTCCCTTATCTTTCCTCCCCTCCCTTATCCTCAGTGTTTCCCCTTCTCCTGGTTCCTTTTCTTGCTCTCCTCTCTCTCACTCCAGTGCATTCATGTGACTCTCTTGGAAACAGCACCACCTATAGGGAAAGGGAAAGTAATGCAATGAACTCAGCATAGGGCTTCCTCCTTATAGTGCAAGTAACGCTCCACATCACTGAAACATTTCTGTGCTATGTGAGGGCTCACTGGCAGGACAAGGAAAATAGCTGGTGTTTCCTGCAGAAAATGGAGGAACAGCACCTATTAAATAACATGTGAATTAGAAAATATCCAGTTTTATCTATTTAGGACTCAGTTAAAAACGGCTGGAAAAGTGCAATCTATAAGTGTGGGAAAATAAAATTTTAAAAAGCAATTTATTTTTTGTATTTCAAATAACAACTATGAGATAATGACTAAGTTTCTTCATGCATATTAATTGTCTTTGAAATGGTTATAAAAACAAATTCTGAGTACCAATGCGTACATAACTAAAATAAACACAAGTGTCAGTATATCTTATCGTCTGACCTAATAAAAAGGTATATTTTCTTATATTTATATAGCACTTTTCACCTCAAATAATTCTTTTGTGTTTTAAATACAAACTGAGATACATATTATACACAAACACACACACACGGGATTACTTCATCTACCACTGAAATTCAGCCACCTCTAATGGGAAACACTATTATGTTTAGTAATGCATAAAATCATTACACAACACTTTCAGAAAGAAAGTGAAAAATACACCTCTACCCCGATATAACGCTGTCCTCGGGAGCCAAAAAAATCTTACCGCGTTATATCAAACTTGCTTTGATCCGCTGGAGTGTGCAGCCCCCCCCCCCCCGGAGCGCTGCTTTACCGTGTTATATCTGAATTTATGTTACATTATATCAGGATAGAAGTGTAGCATAGATGCAAAGCTACAGCAAAACAAAATGTAATTACCAAAACTATTATTTGTCCAGGAAATTAGGATTAAGAGCCTTGCCCATCAGAAAAGTTCCAAGACATTTTTAGTGACTTCTAGTGGTCAGCATCTTGATTTCACATCTCATTTGGAAGACAGAGTAGCAGAGTGCCCCAAGCACCAGAGTGCTGGAGTATTAGTTCAATACTCAGATAAATCAGCAACAGCACTGGCTGCAGCACTTGTATCAGATGCATGTTGGAGATCTCCAACTCAAATACTGAACTGACCTAACCCTGCTTAGCTTGTGAAATCTGACTTGAATGCAGAACAAGCTGCTGTGGTTGCAAGCTATGAAGGGGAAAGTAGGTGTTTCTCCATGGTCATATTTCTTTTCAGTAGTAACACTAATGTTGAATTAAATTCTTTCTATATGGATTTAAGTGAATGAAAGGGGAGTGTGGAAATCTTATTACTTTAAAGGAAAAAAATACTGAGCAATGTATAGAACCCTGGATCATAGCAGCCCTAATGTGCCCAAGATACAAATTCTCAAAAATAAATCAAAATGGATCTAAATGTGTTTTTTGATTAAAGAAGTTTGTGTACTGCATGCATGTGGGATGGAAGAAACCAGTGTTGGCAGCTAAGTGTTGAATAACAAATCCACCCACCATCCAAGGCTAAATGACTTGGAGACTTACTGTCTCTAACACCCCTGAAAAAAAACTAGAGATCGGGAGGCTTACAGAACGGTTTGAATGTATCTGGAATTTATTTATCAACTTTGTGAAAAACTTTTCCCATTCCAAACATTTCATAAAGTATGTATTACCATTTTCAAAAACACTTTCACATCTTATTAAAATACCTCAATATGTATGTATGCCTGAATGTGCAACATATTGGGAGATTTATGATCATTGTTGTTTGATAAACTCAACTGTCCCATCTGTATTTCTAAATGATAATAGTATGGGCCATACTTTTCAAAAAGGAGGCCTGCAAAAAATGTGTGCTCAACTGTGTGCACACTTTTGCATATGCAGTTTCCAAAACTCTACTCAGGAAACTATCCATTTGCATACACAATCAGCTAGCCTCTGTATGTAACCATAAAAATTGTACATATACAAATGAAGGTATGCACCTGAGAGCACAGGTCTTCCTTTAAAAAAATGTTGCTATATTATGTCCGTTGCTTCTCTTGTTGTCTGTTACTCACTTAAACTTAACCATTTTTTAAAAAAGAAAGTATATCCAGCTAAATTTAATGGCTATTAAAGATTTTAGATTGTCTATATGCAAATCAAAATGCTTCTTCAATCCTATAAGTGGTATTTACTAGGGCTATAGATTAATTTTTTTTAGTTAATCGCATGAGTTAACTGCAATTAATCACAGTTTTAATTGCACTGTTAAACAACATTCAGGCAGGCAGGCAGGCAGGCAAGCATATTGAGGGGGAATGGGATAGCTCAATGGTTTGAGCATTAGCCTGTTAAACCCAGGGTTGTGAGTTCAATCCTTGAGCAGGTCACTTAGGGATCGGGGGCAAAATCATTACTTGGCCTTGCTAGTGAAGGCAGGGGGCTGGACTTGATGACCTTCAGGGTCCCTTCCAGTTCTATGAGATAGGTATATCTCCATATATTTAAAAAAAAAAACAGAATGCCAGTTGAAATTTATTAAATATTTTTGAATGTTTTTCTACATTTTCAAATATATTGATTTCAATTAAACACAGAATACGAAGTGTACACTGCTCACTTTATATTATTATTTCTGTTACAAATATTTGCACTGTAAAAATGATAAACAAAAGAAATAGTATTTTTCAATTCACCTCATACACTTGTACTTTAGTGCAATCGCTTTATAGTGAAAAGGTAACTTACGAATGTAGATTTTTTTTTTGTTACATAACTGCACTCAAAAACAAAACTTTAGAGCCTGCAAGTCCACTCAGTCCTACTTCTTGTTCAGCCAATCGCTAAGACAAACAAGTTTGTTTACATTTGCAACAGATACTGCTGCCTGCTTCTTACTTACAACGTCACCTGAAAGTGAGAAAGGCATTCGCATGGGACTTCTGTAGCCGGCACTGAAAGGTATTTATGTGACAGATATGCTAACCATTTGTATGCCCCTTCATGCTTCAGTCACAATTCCAGATGACATGCTTCCATGGTGATGATGCTCGTTAAAAAAATAAAGCGTTAATTAAATTTGTGACTGAACTCCTTGGAGGAGAATTGTATGTCTCCAGTTCTGCTTTACTCACATTCTGCCATATATTTCAAGTTATAGCAGGCTCGGATGATGATCCAGTGTATGTTCGTTTTAAGAACACTTTCACAGTAGATTTGACATAACACAAAAAAGGTACCAATGTGAGATTTCTAAAAATAGCTACAGCACTTGACCCAAGGTTTAAGAATCTGAAGTGCCTTCCAAAATCTGAGAGGGACGAGGCGTGGAGCATGCTTTCAGAAGTCTTAAAAGAGCAACACTACAGAAACAGAAACTACAGAATCCGAACCACCGAAAAAGAAAATCAACCTTCTGCTGGCGGCATCTGACTCAGATGATGAAAATGAACCTACGTCACTCTGCTCTGCTTTGGATCGTTATCGAACAGAACCCATTATCAGCATGGATACATATCCTCTGGAATGGTGGTTGAAGCATGAAGGGACATATGAATCTTTAGCGCATCTGGCACGTAAATATCTTGCGATGCCAGCTACAACATGCCATGCAATCTCCTGTTCTCACTTTCAAGTAACATTGTAAACAAGAAGCGGGCAGCATTATCTCCTGCAAAGTGTAACCAAACTTGTTTGTCTGAGCGATTGGCTGAAGTAGAACTGAGTGGACTTGTAGGCTCTACAGTTTTGCATTTTTATTTTTGAATGCAGTTATTCTTTGTACATAATTCTACATTTGTAAGTTCAACTTTCATGATAAAGAGATTGCACTACGGTACTTGTATTAGGTGAACTGAAAAATACTATTTCTTTTGTTTTTTACAGTGCAAATATTTGTAAACAAAAATAAATATAAAGTAAGCACTATACACTTTGTACTCTGCGTTGTAATTGAAATCAATATATTTAGAAATGTAGAAACCATCTGAAAATATTGAAATAAATGGTATTCTATTATTGTTTAACAGCGCAATTAATCGCGATTACTTTTTTTAATCGCGCAATTAATCACGATTAATTTGAAAATACTGACCATTGGCATCTGCAAAGAGAGCTCAGTACTAACCCTGGGAAATGAGCTCGGTGCAGTCACGCATGGCACCACCTTACATTTGCTTTTCCCTTCACACTGTGCATGGAGGCTGTGATGAAGAAGTGCAGCAAAAAACAAAGGGAAGACAGCACTCAGACCATACCTTGCACAACTCTAAGCAGGCAGGCAGTAGTGAGCACTGGGAGCCACTGCTCTGGTCCCAAAAGAAGTGGAAATAAAGATCTTTCATGGACAGTTGGCACCAAACTGAGATCATCAACTCATTTCACATTGTTCACCCAGCAGCTACGATATGGGTAACAATCCTCAGTCACTACCAGCCTCTCTAAACTGAACTGGCAACCTCAAACCAAAAGTCTATATCCTGTTATCAATGCCTTCAGCAATCTGTGGGCTGATCTGCCAAATATTTAGCTGTAGATTGATTGAACTAAGCCAGTTAGTGAGCTGTGTGAAGTTTATACCTGAAAAAAACAGATGCCAATATATTCCAGTGGATGAGGTACCAGATGAGAAGTTAGAACACATAAGTACTCACACCAGCTGCATGGCCTCGGGCAGGTCACTTGGCCTCCCTGTACCTTAATTTCCCTCTCTGTAAAATGGAGATAATAATGTGCACCCATTTTTGTAAACTACTTTCTGGCACTTTGCTAGCATCATTTTGTACAACACATGATTAAGAATATATATACTGCACCTTCTTGAAGTTGTGCTGGTTCTGCTGAATTTTCACCACTCATTAAGACAACAAAGCAAGAAGCTGTTCGGACTGTGGTTTGCCATGTTGACATGGCAACCGGTGGCTCCTGACATGGAAAAAGGGCCCTGTTGTTTATTGGAGACCCCATCGTATAAACACATGGCCTATAGGGAGGGGGAAAAGACAAAAACAAGAGTGACATCACTGTTATTCTAAAACATGAAATAGTGAAGGCTGAGTAGAACTTGTCATTATAAAAAGAAATTCAAACTTACTTACTGGTTTTCAAGATCTCATTATCGGTTTCAACCAGGGCTTTGGAGCTGTGCTCCGGCTCCGCTCCAGCTCCAGGCAAAAACCTGCAGCTCTATGATCCGGAGCTGCTCCGCGCTTCAGCTCCAGGCTCCGCTCCAAAGCCCTGGTTTTCAACCTAACATTATATGAACCAACCAAGATACCAAACCTTGAAGTTTTGCTGTTATCCATCCTAACAGATTAATTTATAAGAGGCAACAGAGAAAAAAAATGGCATAGACATTCCCATCCTTTCTGCTCCCTTGCTCATGCCATGACCTTTGGACCTCAGGCAATAATTCTCCAGCCACTGGGAATTGTGAACCCAAGCGACCAATATGAGTATTTTAGAATGAATACACTGTTGCCAACTCTCGCTATTTTATCATGAGTCTCACAATCCCTGGTGTTTTTTTTTAAGCACCAACTACTAGAATCAAATAACTATGTGACAATCTCGGTTTTCAACTACAAAAAAAATAAAAAGTACATTTACAAACCTCATAATTGCAGAGAAAAGCTTGAAAATGTGATCGAAGTGTGCCCTAAACTAAAGTGTTCTAGAAATAAAAGAACCCATGTTTTTTAAATCTCATGCTTTTTAAGCAAATCTCATAGCTTTGAAGGCCTAACATGTAATTTTTGAATGCTTGAGACTGGCAATATCGGAGTCAGCTATCTATGTCATAATTTGAAAAGTGACCAAATCCTGTAGAAAGGTGGCTGTTAGTTTGCAAGGATGCAGCATCTTTTGCAGTGGCCACTGTAGTACCTCAATACACTGAATTTCATTAATTGAATTCCTTCCCAAAAGCCAAGCCCTCACTGCACAGAGGGAGTTAACAGAAACTGTCAGATGTGTGGTAGTATAGATGAAAGATTTTCTGAGGCTACCACTGGTCTTTTTGTCAAATGTGTGGTGTTTCTTTTTGAAGGACATAAGGCCTACTAGATCCTGAGTTACTAAGGGATCTAACCTTAGGGAACAAACCCCAAAGTGAATTATTCAGGAAGTTTTTACAGCCTACTGGCCTTTTACTCCCATTTTCTTCTAACGTTTGGGGCAGCAGCAGACCCACTCTTTGTCCTACATTTCTAGGGGGCACAGTCACTAGCCCTAATCCCCTAATCCACAATCACCCTCCAGAAACATCAGGCGCACGTGAGGATAAAAGGCAAGGCTTTACAAACTCAAATTCACATCACTCTGGGGTGAATCGCTGAAGGTTACATCCCTTGGCAACCAGGCATCCACTAGAAAACAATGGGTCTCTGCCACAGAAAAAGGAACAGTGCACAACAATGGGAGCAAGAACGTTTTAGATGAGAAAGAGAGGTGTGGTGGAAAAGTAGGCAGGTCACTTACTCCCTAGAATATACCCTTTGCAACCTAAAAATCTAGGAAGGAAATAGAAGACTAGCTAGTAGCCCTATAGCATCTGTGGGCAAAGGGGAAAGAGAAGGAGTAGAGGATGGTTCCTGGTACATGGAAACCACACAAAAACCACAGGATTGTAGGAGGAGAGCCCAGGTACTCCAGGAAATAATTCCTATGAGAAAGGTGATGCTGATATTCAGATTTTTAGCCAGAGCCTTGGCCCTGCTAAGACTGTTTTGCTCTGCTCCAATGGTCTAAACCAGTCTCAAACCTGGCCTTGGAGGATTTCCCAGCATGAGGAACTCCTTGAGTGGTATAGCACCACTGTAGTGGCTTCTCTGCAAACACACACTCTCAACCTCTGGCAAAAAGAAGGTCAGGGGGTGCCTACCTGCTGGCAAATCCCAGCTGCCAAAACAGCCGCTTAGGCCCACAGGTAGTCAGCATAACATGTGTGTTCCTATATGGTGGTGAACCCCAGCTGCTGAAAAACCCCTTGGGCCCACAGGCAATTGGCATAATATACAGCAGTTGAAAGCTACTATCCTTTACGCTGGGGTACCAGACTGGCACCCAGCAGCTTAAAGCCTGGGATCTTACCCCCACTTTTGTGCCACACATACACATAGGCTGTACTGAGAACACAAAGCCTAGACCCCAGAATCTGGCCCTATACTCATATTCCAAATGTCCAAATGTCACACAGATATTAGGACATCTGAATTCCAGTATCATCTGAATATCAGCCTATTCTCTACTCGTTAATATACGGAGCTCTGTAATTTGGTACATTTACATTATTATTATTATTATTATTATTATTATTATAATTAACATATTAGGTTGGTGCTCAGAGATCCCAACCAAAATTGGGGCCCCATTGTGCCCCTAGGCATGGTAAAAACACATAGTAAGAGTCAATCTCTGCACCAAAGAGCTTATAATCTAAATACACAAAACAAACAAAGGATGGGAGAAAAAAAATAGAGGGACAGAGAAGTAAAGTGGCTTGTACAGGTCAAACAGCAGGTCAGTGGTAGAACTGGGAATAGAACCTAATCTCCAGGCTCCCAGTCCTGTGCTACTAATATGGAAAATAAATACAAAATAGCATATTGTGCATGTGCAGTTTCTAATTTTCAAATACCTTTACCTTCATTTTTAAAGTATTTTATATATTAAATTGGCACATAAATATAGTGATAATTACATACAATTATATCCCACATACAAAGGAAAGTCGAAAAGTTAGAGAATTGTTATAATATTTGGTAAATCCAGGGTTTCCATTTTTTCCATAGCTGTTTTTATGCTATTTTTGTTCAGATATACTCAGAGCTGTACCTTGGGTAGGGCGAATCGGGGGCAACCGCCTCGGGCCCTGCACTTTGGGGGGCCCTGCACTTCGATAAAATTGGGACTGTTCCAATATTTAGCCCTTTGTCCCACGTCCCAGCTGATGTATGATCGGGACGTGATTTGTCCCAATATTCAGGTGAGGAGATGAGTGGCAAGGTGAGGTGGGAAGCGAGCGGCAGGCAGGGGGGTGGGTGGGGAGGCGAGCGGCAGGTGGGAGGGGAGTGAGGCACGCAGGCGGATGGATGGCGAGGAGGAGGAGAGCAGTGGTCGGGTGGACAGGGGGTGCACACCGGAGGGACGGCAAGGAGACTAGCGGGGAGGCTGATTTGTCCCGGGCCCCACACCACCCATGGACGGCCCAGGATATACTGATTTACTTATCATTCCTAAACCAAACTTCTTCAGATATGTCAAAGTCTGCCATGAAAATAGCAACAGATCATACAGAGCCCTATTAAAGTTTGAGCAGGAACGTCAGAACAACAATTACATCAGCTTCTAGTTAGATATTCATATATTCATGACATGATCACCTGGAGATTAGCTGATTGACAGGTTGGCACTAGCTGAGGTGTCAACTAACACTGAACTGTCTCATTCTGTCAGAGAGGGAAGAGTTTAGAAGATTTGCAAAAAGGAAAACTCTGCCATGATTTACTCAAAAATATTTTTTCTTCTTTCAATGAAATTTTTAACTTGTTTGTTCCACATTTTTTGAAAAACAAAATCAAACATTATTGGGTTCCTTCTATTCCTCTGAATCACGTATTACTTTCTTTGCTATTTATTTTTCCATACTTAATATACACTAGAGACGTGTTAAAATGTCAGCAGTGCGATGGTGCTACACAATTACAGCGTATCTTGAAGTTGGCAGTATTCCCCACTTTAGGTCAGGGCTGCTCAATACCAGCAGATGAATGGACCAGAAATACAGAATTTCGACCTGAAATTATGGTTTTGCACTTCCCTTACAGCATCAGGGAACTGCTATCTACACAGAATATGTCTCATGGTGTCTATGTTAAATAACCATCAGTTCCAGACGGCTATTATCAGACACCGATTTTTTTTAATTACCATTACCACAGCTAGTGAGAGACATGGCAATTCTCCTCCTTTCTGTCCTCCTCCTCAGCTCACCATCCTCTCTGTATCTCTCTCCTTCCTCTCTTAGCATAGTGTCTTCTACCTCTTAGAGTTCTTGTAGCCATAACATTTTCAAGTCACCCCCACACTTGGCCACTCTTTTTCTTCATAACTCCTTATCTGGGTGGCCTCAGACATTTATATAGAGGGGGAGTTAGAGAACAGAAGAGAGATAAGCAGTTAGGCGGTCCAGTTCTCTGTGGCTCTTACCGTGGTGTTTCCACAGAGACAGAGTCTCTATGGAAAGACAGGTGCCTAAAGGTCCCAGCAAAATGTAAAGGGCCTAAGGTTTGAAAAGGAGATAATAAAATAAATATGTATTGGGTGACCCACAATGGCCAACTTTATGATTGCTAGAGCTTCAAGCTGCTATGTGTTTGGAGAGCTTGGAATATAGGACGTGAGCTGCAACCCACTCGATTCTGCTTCCAGAAGTGAGTGAGCGGTGGCGATTGTGGTGGGAATCAGTCTGAGAGTTGCTTAGACTCTGGGATTCTATCTAGTCACTAATCTTGTTTGTGTGCAAGGCTACCCTGATAATTGCATTCCCTTTTTTGCGGTAATGAGTGGGAAATTATTCTAGCTAGAGATGTCCAAAAAGTGAAAACCTATTTTCATGAAAAAATTTCTGACGTTGTTTTAGTTTCAAAGTGGTTAAAAAATGAAAAATGGGTCACTTTCAAAATATTTTTCAATATTTTTATGTTCCCAATATTTGCATAGAAAACGTTATCAAAAATATTACCAAAATACTAAAACCTAATATTACCTAAAACCCTCAGCACAGTATCAGATCAAGTAAAATTATATTAGAGAATTTTCTAATCTAATTTGTTCCTTCTTCCTCTCCCCAACTCCATCTTATCTCTTCCTCTTCCCCTTTTTTCTTTGGGAACAAACAGCTGAGTGGCTGAACGCGTCTCCCTTTTCAGAAAATCCACAATGGGCAGATCCAGACAATGAACACTTAGCTAGATTAGATAGATTTGAAGACAGCAACCTACCCAATAAGCGGCTGCCAGATATGCTGCGCCTCATATTGGATTTTGAGGGCTATCATCAAAAACACATTAGACACAAAACAGACTTTGGACCCAGTAGGGAGGAATATCTTACAGAACCAATCCAAACTTTCAAAATGTTTTGGTTCATGGTTTGGGTTGGCTCTCATTTTATCTGAATCAGTATATCCCTTCTTGGATTTTTTAAGTCTACGCAGAGTGTTGTTCCAAGCCTGGCCTATAACCATGACAATGTCTAATTGAATGATGGAAAAGAGCTATTTCTTATTTGGTGCACAACCCACAAAGTGATTCCTGCAGCCATATGGTAGCCTCTCAGTTTCTTCAGAATTTGAGTTTTCTTTTTTAATAATGATTACATTTCTATCCTCTTTTCTGGCTGTGAATGCAAACCAATGAAATACTGTCTGCTTGATTCTATAGACCAGAGGTTCCCAAAGTGGGCGATACCACCCCCTGGGGGGCACTGGAACGATCCAGGAGGGCAGTAGTAGCCTCAGGCGCAATTGGGGGGCGTTGAATAAAAATAAGGGGGTGGTGGAAGCATAAAGAAAGAAGAGAATATAAGAAAATTTTGAAAAAACGTTTGTATGTTTCATCTGTTGTGTAACAGATGAAAAGTTGTAGTGATTACTTTATTTTCCAAATAAATTCACAAATTATAACCGATCAGGTGTCAAGTCCGCCAACAGCTCTTAACAAGCAAGTGTTGGCAGACAAGCGTGTCGCGCATTGTCGGGAAGTCCAGCATGCATCGGCAGGAATATGTGCGTGTAATGACTTGTTTACAATACGATACTATAAATAGGCGACATGTATGAAATCTAATTTAGATTGTTTCTGAACTGTGTAAAAAGCAGTTAACAATAGTGCAATAAGTATTTAAAAATTTTTATTCATATTCGATACCTTCGATCTTTACGGATTACGGATCACATACAAAGCAAATTGTATTATTGTTGTTTCAATAAAACAGCAATTTACACATGAGTATTTTTATACATTTTCTTACATATCTACCGTACGTTTCTGTGTCTCTAGTGTTTACTAATAATAAAATCGTAGCAGGCTTGTGTCGGTACAGTACTATTTGAAGTGTACAGTCAATATATTTGTCATTTTTTATTACAATATTAATGAAAACAGGGGAATGAAATCGTAAAAAAACTGTTAACTATTAACATTTATTTATATCTATCGAATCATCTGTGTTAATTAGTAAATAAGGAGTGTGTTAATAAGGAACAATTATTTAAATAAGGGCAAACTAAATTAAAACTATGAACTGATTTTTAATTGCATTTTGATTATTTTTAAAATTAATTATTTCTTGATAAATTTAGTTTGATATTTGACAATTTAATATCAAATACATATATCTAATGCTGAGCAAAGAACAAAACCCAGTTTATTAGTTTCATTAGTATTTTAGTTTGGTTGTCTTTTGCCGTCTTACGCAAAAACCACTGTATATCTGATGTCGTCAGCGATATTCTAATAACACATCTTTCTTTACTATATTGTAGGATGTAGGTAGAAATATAGATACATAAAAGAACTCAAATTTGTCACTGCATCTTTCTGTTTGTTCGCTGAAAGAAGGTAGATTTCCAGGGGGGCGCTGAGTAATTTTTTTTCTGAAAAGGGGGCGGTAGGCCAAATAAGTTTGGGAACCTCTGCTATAGACAGACTGCCCCAAAACATGGTTATAGTTCTGAGTGCGCACTGCCTCCATATAAAGACCTCTCAACAGTCCTGGGTTCTGTGGGACCGACTCGCTTTGACCTACAAAATACCCTGACCCAGTTGAAGCCACTCTTGTCCTGCAGGCCTGACTGGGCTCAGCTCCCCAACCCAGGCCTTGAAACCTGGCCCCTGGCACACACAGTTGCAGCTCCACTCAAATCTGGCTTGGCAACCCATGTCTCCCCCACACCAGGGGGACTGGGCCAAACCTGAGTGGCATTATGACCAGCTCACCAGGGGCCAAGCCCAGTCAGCCCCATGGGACAGGAGCCACAATGCTGCCTCTGTGGGGTAAATGCAGGGAAGGCTCGCTTTGAAACCACAACTCTGGTGCCTCCTTCCCTCCCCCCCCCCCACTTTATTAACTTTAAATGTTAGAAGGTATGTAATGTTTTACCTTGGAACCCTGATGATAATGTCACATGTCTAATCAGTCAGAAACTACTTCTTGACTATTTAATAATAATAATAATAAATGCTGAAATATGTTACTTACAAGTATCTACAATATTAAAATTAGGAGTGGAGTAGACACCTTTGGCTGCAAATGCCAGCAGAGCAGAAGATAGTCATGGGCCTTTGTCTGCAGCTTCCACAAGACCAGAGGTCTTGGCTGCAGTCATGAAAAGAAACAGAATGTCTTTTCTGTTTTCATATTTCCTAATAAATATTCAAGAAACCCAAGTGTTTTAGTTATCCCTATGCTGAAAAATCCAGACAGACTTTAAAGTTAATTTGATGAAAAATTCAGACACTTTCAAAGGGACAGAAATATGTTTGCAAACACATCACAAGCTGAAACCAAAAGACGAGATGGACAAGATGTATCTAGAATTGACGGACTCACAATGTTCCAATGCATATTTCTTGAGAGAAGCTTACTGAATTTCTTTATGTGCCAGTATGCTTGACAAACAACAGATATCACAGTTACATAAGAGGGCTGATATTTGGAAACATCCTCTTTGGAAATACCAGCCAGCAGTTCTTTTCCGTTATGAATCTGAACAACTGCAACAACCAACTTAACAATCTACCTGCATCGCATAATGTTTGTGTCTTTAAAGCCTTCCATTGCAAAGAAGCAGTTCTACTCTTTGGCTTTAGCCCCAGGCCCCAGCAAGTCTAAGCCAATCCTGGGATTGCGAACCACTTTGGGGTCCTGACCCACAGTCTGAGAACCCCTGTTCTAGAGATTATGCTGAATATCCTTGTTTTATTTTAAAAGGTCATTATAGACAGAGAACTGACTAAAATGCTATCATTTGACTCAGCAAATATGTTACTTGTATGTATTCAAAGTCCTGTTTGCTCCTTTATTATGAAAAGGAAGGTTCTTTTATTGCTAGAACAGCTCTGAGAAAGTAAGGTGAATTCTGTTGTAGGTATATGTCAACCAACTTGTAAAATAAATTCCAACTGCAATTTCTTTATTAGAGTGGATGATGAGTAAAGGCAGAAGGAACCTGTGTGGACTTTCACACTCCAAGTTGCAAAGCTGGCAGCTGTGAAAATCATAAACTGAGTATATTTAATATAGAATAATTTACTTAAACAATAAGCCTGGAATCCTAAAATGACATTTTGATAGGTCCTAAATCTACAAAATACTTGAGCATAACGTTAAGTGCGTGAGTAGTCTCACTGACTTCAGTGGGGCTACTCACATCCTCAACGTTTGGGAGACCTCACTGAATTGGGACCCTGGTCACCTTTCCCACACTTCAAGAGATTTTTTGTTTTATACATACTTTTATCTTAATAAGGATACTGTTGCAGGCTTCTAGGAAAAGGCAAGAACAAAAAAAGGCAAGCCTGCTTCTCTTTTTTGCCTCATAATTTATTGCTCTTGTAGTAAGCCTCGAAAAGGCATCTGTTTTTAACATATAAACCCAATGTCCTGGGGCTGGATGGAAGCTCCTACTGTGAGCATTAATGCATTTTCTAGTATCAAAGGGTTAAACAGTGAATCACTGAAATTCCATGCGTTCAGGCCTTGCTTTGGAAAAAAGGAATGCAACTCATTATGGCCGTATTTAATTTCCTTACGCAAATACTCATCTGAATCCAGCCCACTAATCCTAATCACACTGCTTAAATAGATTTTTATGAATCATGACAGAAACAGAAGTATCTACAAAAATAAAATAAAATTGTGATATATTTATTGACTACTACATCTTCAAAGCATTGTACAAACAAACTAGAAGATATTGCATTTGAAATGACTACAGAATGTCTGTTCCTTCATATTCATTTGAGCAATTTTTTGGAAGATTGGAACCCAAGATTGTAAACTACTTGGAGAAAGGATTGACATTTTGTCTGCCTATACAGCATCATGCACATATGTGGCATTGTAGAAGTAATAAAACACTATAACATCACTCCCCGCCACCCTACATACTATTAATTGATTTTATTTTTGAAATGAAAACAGAAAGAAAAAATAAATAATGACAAAATTTCTGTGTGGTGTGGAAAGGAGTTAATCCCTATATTTATAGATGTATAATTTGTAAATCTCATTTCACAACATCTAAAAATAAGGATTCTATTAACTGTCTGTGATCTCAAAACTTGTGATAGGAAATAGTTTCTGGAATATAGCAATTAAAAATCAACCTACAAGAGACAGAAAACAAAGCTACAATAGATTGTTTCCATCAAACTTTCTGATATAATGATCACCACATAGTCTTTTCTTTTCCACTCTACAGAAGCATAAAAGCCTGCACACTTCTGTGCAACTCCCATGGACTGCTTCTAATATAAGCAGCAAAAACAGCAGTACTATCCCTAGGAATCAAATGGGGGAAAAAGATTAAAAACTAAGAGCACTTAGTGATTTAATCTATAAAAATTTCCCAATTGTTCAAAACATTAACCTGGAATAACAACCAAAAAAATCTTGTAAAAAAGTCTGATGCCAGCTGGTGTCCAGAAAGTTATAAAAACTAAAATGAAGGACAGAGAGCCACTGACACACTTGTATGATTACAGGCAATTCAACCTCCCTGTGCTTCACTCAATACAATGGTAAAAAATGCATGCCCTCACTGAATAAAGATCCCACATCAAATGACTATTCCTTCAGGACCAGAAATATCTACTGATTAATAATGAACATGAGCAAACACACTCTTTGCTTAAAGCTTGAGTAGAGGTTCAATATTAAAATTGTCCAAGTGATTTATGCACAATTAGAGGGCCAAATTCTGACTTCAGTGAAGTGACTCAATTTTCACTAGTGTGGCTGAGACTGAATGACAGCTCAGTTTCTGTTTCGTGGAAGAGTGACAAGAGTTTACTGGAACCTGGTTCCTTACCACCGTCAAACGTGATGGAACAGTAGATTTGTTGTTATTTCTCAACTATCTCCACTGAAGAATCCAATAAGCTATTGAAATCCAATTTAAATATCATGATCCAATGAAGTTACAGTTCATGTGATTGTAACCTAACTTTAAGTGCTCTGTACAGCATCATATAATTTATAATGCTATATAATAACCAAATCTCCATTCAAATTGCAACTCACAATTTAACTGCCATCAGCAATGTATTTTATTTTATGCACAAAGGAGATTTTAAAAGTTGGTTAAGAGAGACTAAACAGGACGAGATTCTAACTATAAACTCAGTACAGAATTAATAAATGACAAACGGCTAGTTTGTGAGATATTCTATTCAGTATTACAAATACCAATTGTTATATTATATGATCAGTTTCTTATGCTAGGAAGGAAAAATAACTCAGAATACTAAAGCAAAAGTATCTTTCATTTATACATTCTCTTCCCCCACAACTACCTCATCCCACCCTCTACCCCTCCCCTCCCGACACATACACCTTACCCAACATGCAACACAATCCATTACTTCCAGTCCTGAATATGCAAACTAAATAAAGGCAATCATTTGATATAGGATTAAGGAATGTAATTTTGTTAGGGTTTTGTCTGCCCTTCAGTTTACCTGCTTTACTGTAATCCAGTAGAATTCAGACTAAGGATGAAAAGAAAGCAGTGAAAACAAATGTTTATCTTCTTTGCATAGTTACTCCAATTTAATGCATCACTCTGAATTCTTCTCTCCCTGCGTATAAAATGAACATGTGTACAGCTGTAGAGCCAATAGTTACATACCTGCTACTCTGGTCTGTGGTCCATGTAACTGATCTTCCCTCTGGCTTTGTTTTGTACCATATCCTTATTGCACGAGGAAAGTCTCTTGGTGCTTGAACCTCTGCTTTCCTTATCATCAAGCTCCAAGTGCCAGTGGAAAACAGAAGCTCTCCACAACCAGGCGCCTGGCTGCAGCGGGTGTAATAGTATAGCTGTTCCCTCCAACGATCCGCAGGTAAAGTCACAAGTTCATGTACAATCTGATTCCTAAGATTTCTCAGCTCTTCAGCATCAGTTAGCTTGGCAGACCTTGTAAATTTTTCAATACCTGGCACAGCAGCAACATCTACCTCCTCGACCTTTAACACAGATAAATCACAGCAGTCCAATACTAGCAAAAAATCTTCACTCCCATGATTCTCTATGTCACAGCAGTTCTTTGAACTAGAAATCCCAGAAGCCTGTTCCCCGTTGCTATGGTTACCATTTTTATCAGAAGTATCTTTTTCACCTTTAGCACAGACTGCAAAATCATTATATCCTGTTTTAGATGAGCGGGCACTTACATTTGTCACAGGACTGTGACAAGGTTCAGATGCCCTAATTTTGCATGTTTCATCTGACTGTGAAAGGCACGCTCCTTCCCCAGCATTGCCTCCTTTTTTGCATCTGCTCCCAGGCTCAAAAAAGAGAACTACGGTGCCTTCAATAACTTGGCTTTTAAAATCCACATCTAAGTCCAATACATAATGCTTTACGAGCATGTGGCGTGTGTTGGCCATTAGGGGTAGGTCATCCTTAGCGGGATCTAGCTTCATCTCCATCTTCCAATTTGCTAGGCAACAGCTTTGCAAATTCTCTGTCATTTCTTACACAACATGTTTCCAGGACTTTCAGCCTCCCAGTGGCATAAATAACTGTTGGTTCATATAAGTTAGTGTAGTGAGTTGCAGTTCCACCACTTCTCTCTTACTCTGTAGAAGGGAAAACAATCAAAGAACATTTTAAACAAGTGTTCTGAAATGGATGTATCTATTAATAAAAATAACTGCTGTAATTATTAGAATTTCTATGGTCAAATATTGAATTCCTTTGTTTATACTGAGGTAGTGAGCATATTGCTCAAGAAAAGATTTCAAGATCTGGCAGATAGAACAGCAGGCAGTCTAATCTATATGACAATCATAGAAGATGTCCAAGTGAACAGATTTCTCAAAATATTAGTTTGTTAACTAAAGGAAATGAGCTTTAATGATACAGCTTCCTTAATGCCACTTTCTTTTCACTGGCAACCCTTTGAAAAATATAATTTTTTATGCAAGATCAAACTTACTTTATTACAGCATATCTTGTTTTTAAAGATGCTAAACATATCATTTCTAATTTCTTGCCTCAAATTACGGCGATTATTTTTCTACTGTGATTCTAAGTAACAAGTATGAAAGAAGGCTAAATGGCCTCGTATGTTTTATACTTTGAGAGTAATAATTTAATATATACAATGTAACTCCAGGGATTTATGTACTTTTTATATTACAACTGCTTTCGTATCAGCACTTCTAGTAAATTACAAGAAAATGAGCCAATTTACCAGGAGTGCATTCTAAGTATTCCTTTGAGATTGCTCATGGAGATTTTTCAAATGTATAGTTAGATACTCAAGGTATATCATTACATCTTAATAGCTGGAAATCCATTAACATTCTGGATAATAGCCTTCTTATGGCAAACAAAAGGTCGTCTCACTGGAAAATATGCAAATACCAATACAAGGAAGAAAAACATAAAATGCATCAACATCTGTAGCAATAAAAGACAGAGGTTCTTCATGAAAGTTTTGAACCAATACATACTTTGTTTTTATAATATAATGATTGAGACATCATTCAAATTGTACAAAATCATTTAGCTCACTGATGTTTTCTTTGTTGTAACTGAATATTTTCTAGCATGTTCTATTTCTGTTCATTTATTGAATATATAGTAATAAACCTTAGATACAAGAAATTGAAAATCTCAGCTCAAATTCTTAGTGCAGCTTCTCTAGGGTAGGATTGCTCAGAATGAGCTTTGCATTTCTGTGTTCATTCTAGTCTTATTTGTCAAAATCTATTTGGTGGTCGGCTTTGTTTTCATATAAAAGATTACTACTTTACATCTCTATTACTCAGTCTTTTAAAAAATTGAACTAAAACATAAAATATTTTGGGGATTAGAAATTAGAGAAGGTGGGGAATCATTAGGACAGCTAGCCCATTCTGTGCCGATGTAGGAATGCTCTCTATAACATCTGTCTAGTTTATTTTAAATATCTGAAGTGTTGAGGCATCCCTTGGGATATTGTTTTACAGCCTTATATACTTCACTAGTCCAGAACATCTCAGAGAGATTTGTATGTGGATCTCCCACTGTCTGTGCAAAATAGCAGTCAGGATCAGATTCCTCTATTACTCCTTCCCTCTTTTGTGGGAGCCCATGGAATACTCTCTCTATTAGATTGGTATCCCAGGGGGAAGGGAAGGGGAAGGCCAAGAAGGGACTACATTGCCCTCACACTACCACCAGGAAGATTACCCAGAAAACAAGGTATCATATCATTGGGCCTTCTCCCATGGCCAAGGGGTGTTTGGGGGACAGCTAGAGCAAGTGGAAGCCCTGACTGCATGTCTCATGATCCCCTTTAACATAGATCTTTTACCATGCCACAGAACCCAAAGTTAACACACAAGGGCTTTTCCTTTAGAGGATCCAAGTAATTACAAAGAGCTAGGCGGATGGAACGGCAGCTCATTTCACACTGGGTGTAACTACATCTAACCCCATGCTCAGAGAACATTTAAGGAGGACACTCAAAATTCCTCACTGAATTTCCTTTCCCAAACTCCCTCCTGCAAGTATTTCCACATGGGAGAAGTTTTCCCTATTTTTCTCTCATTTAATTCCATTACTGCTAGTTACAGTCTCTTGTACCCTCTTTGATTATCACATGCTTCAAATATTTGCAAACAGTTATCATGCTCCACACCATCTTAGTTACCCACTTAGGCAAGCTATCTGTACATTTAGCTTTTTTAGAACTCAAACTTGCATGGAATCCACTAGCACAGACTCCGGAGCCCATGCAGTCACAATGAAATAAATGCACCTTTGCACAAGTATAGGGACCTACACGAGTCGATTCCAATGCAAATCTGGCTCGGTACTTTGCCCATTTGCCTTCAACATTTTATCCCACCCTAGTTTGATCTGCTTAACTAGATACATTACCATTACCATAATACCAAGTATCTTCTATTTAAAAATAAACAGAATATTAGAGATAGAACAAGAGTATTTAGTTAGTATTGGTAACAAATGCCACAGACACATCCAGCAGGATGAGTATGGAGGATGGTCCTTGTTTATGAACTGTAGGAGAGCTACCAGAGCTGTGACCACTTCCTTTGTACAGTGCCTTGGCTTGAAACCTGACTGCAAATACAAGCATGAAAGACAAAAAGTTCTATATGCTATTGTGCCAATACTGATTTTATGATTAATGGACTACACTGCGACTCATATAATCTGGGTTTTGTTCCTGACTCTACCACAAACTTTCTGGATGACTTTTAGCAAGTATCTTAATCTCTGTGCCTCAATTCTCCACCTATAATGTGAGAATGATAATACCTAGCTCACAGGGACATTATGATGAACATATTAATACCTGTGAAATTCTCAGATACTATGGTGATAAGCACCATAGAAATCCTACAATAATAAAACGAACATTGTAGTTCAGTGCACACAAACAAAAGGTAACATTTAATTAGAGGATTTATAACTATGTAATTAGTTGTTACATACAGCAAGGTTAGGAGGAATCAAAGCACTGTACCAGTAAAACTCAATTAAAGTATGAGTAAAGTTCATTTGAATGAAAATTAAATCAATTTAAATCATTTTTACAAAAATTATTATTTTAGGACATAAAATTTCAGATTCAAGGCAGTCACATGTTTCCATGAAGCAAAGAAAAATGTAGGGATTCAGGTTAAGAGGTTTCTGTTAATTCAGGTTGACATATATGATTATACGTTTCAAAAATCTTATAGTTCTATATATGATCTTATATCAAATTTTAATATAGTTCCTCTTATAAGACTAAGTAAATAAGGTGAATGTGTATTGCTTTTGTCTTGCCCCTCCCCATGACTTGAGCAAGGGTTTGAGCATCTTCCAAAAATTATAAAGTGTGCACATTAAAACTCTCTCTCTTCCCCTTCCCCATCCCCACCACCACAGTCTCCATCTTCCTCTCAAGGACTGGCTTTAGTTTATTTGGTATGTATGGGTCTTTGGGTTTTTTAAATATGATGCTATTGTGGGAAGTCTGGTCAAAGAAATAGGTTCTACATTTTGTTCTGAAGATGAGGAGATTCAGAGTCATCCTGATATCTTCCATGGATTAGTTCCAGCTACGTGGAGCAATCATGGATAAAGCACTGCTTTCCTTGCATGACTCTCTCTCAAGGACAGTTACATTTTTCCAGGGGAATGTGGATGCCAGTGGATGTCATGATCCCACAGAGTGAGGTGGTCCCTCAAGTAACTTGAGACAACCCTGGGATTCTGATGAGCCGAACTGAAATGTTAAACTTGACCCAGTATTTAACTGGGAGATGGTGAAGATAAAGCACTGGGGCTCATGCTAGCTTGTTTTACACAGAGACAGGCTACTACATTCTGAACTGTAGCTTTTTTGCGGGTTTTTGGCCACACCCTGATGTTCAGAGAATTACAACAATCAACTCTCAAGGTCACATATCTGTGGATCACTGAGGTTATGTTCGGCTCTGACAGGAGGTGGTGGTGTCCTCATTCCAGCCATACATGAAAAAGGGCATTTTTTACTTATGTGATTAAGTTACCCAGAAGCAAGGCTATGGACTTCCTTGATAATCTGAGGGCAGACACCCTCATTGTTAAGACAGGGTGACTTCTTTAAAGTGCTTCCCTTTCCCCACCATCACCACCACACCCACTCAGATATTCAGCTTCTATTCAACCACCTGCTGCTATCAGCCATCAGACAGGTGTGGGGTGATGCTCTCTGCATCTGATATGAAAGTGATACAGAGCTGTATGCCATCAGCATATTGCTGGCATTTCAGTCCATATTGTCTCAACATGCCTTGGGTGCTTCAAAGAGAGAGCGAAAGAGAGAAAGAAAAAGCGGGAGAGTGTGCATGCACACAAGAAAGATGGGGAAAGGAATTTATCCTAGTAGGATTCCACATGTAACACCTCTGGAGGTGGAGGAGAAGGTGTCCATCATGACTCTCTAGGTGAAGTCTGAGAAGAATGAATGAAGCCACATCAGCACAGTTCTACTAACCACTGGACAACTCTGAAAACTGATAACAGAATTCCATGTTTGATAATATCAAATACAGCAGAGAGGTCCAGCAATATAAGTAGGAGTATCTGGCTCTTGTCCAGTCATGAGACGATCATCCAATACCAACAGCACCAATGTACTGGCCTGGAGCTTAAATGGGAGGAGTCCAGAACATTAACTGTATATAGGTGGAGTTAGAGTCAAGCTTCAGCAAGCTTCTCAGTTAAATTGCTCAGCAATGGGAAGTTTGAGACCAGTCAGTATTTGGAAATGTTAGCCACGTGGGGGAATGGTTTCTCAGGTATTGGCCACAATATGGCACTCATTCATGGTAGATTTTCCTCCTCACCTACAAGGTTCTGATGACCTCAGTTTCTAGAAGATCCCAGTTGCACTGAATACTTTTTCAAGTGTTAAGGGGGACCTGGATCACTAACAGGCAGAGGCTAGACTTTCCTACAGTGCCTCTAGAATTTCCAAATACAAGAACGGAAAGACTCAGGAAAGAAATGTATTGTCTTATTGTACCTATATGCATTGTACAGTTCCTGGTATCCTGAGAGACTGTCTGAACACAGATGATTTTGCTCTATAATACCTAGTTCATAGGTCTTAGATATGTGTAAATAATATTTCAGGTACAGGGCCAAATTTTCTGCTTATGTAAACAGGCACAGCTACAATGATTTCAATGAAGTTTTGTCCATTGGACACCCATAGAGAATTATGTAGTAAAGTTAAAATTGGTGTGGAAACTATATAAAATGTTTGTGAGCAGGATCAATACAAGAGAGCTACATAATACCTGTGGTTACAACAAATCTGAGTGGTATAAAAAGCAAAACATTGTCACTTATGGTTTGGTTCATCATAAACAGTCAAGGAGAAAATGGAACAAATGTTTTGCTTCAGCTTTGTTATTTCCTGTAACAGCCCAAATTTTACACAGTGACATAAAATAAACTACACTTGTGTAAACAATATGTATATATAGAGAATACATATGTGAAGATGAGATTATAGCATGCTGTATAAAGATATTCTATGGGCTGGTAATAAGAGCAAAAGCCTGAGAATTTAGATAATCCTGTGTATTAATTACAGAGAAGGCACTGATGCATTGTATAACAGAGGACAACATTTATAATGCATTATGTTTTTATACCAATCTTCATAAGAGCAGCTCCAAGCACTTGCCAGTTATCAATTAGAAATCTGAAGTGAAATTCTGGCCCTATGAATTCAGTGGGAGTTTTGGCATTAATTTCAGAAAACCCATGATCAACACAACGTAATTTTCCAAAATTTGAATTTAACAGGCAAACACTGGGAAGAGGGAAAACAAACAAGCAACCAGAAAGTGGTATAGTTTATTTAAAAACCCTACTTAGATTGTAAGCTCCTAGATGCTAAAACAATACAAAAAAAAAAACAGACTTTCAACAGAACCCAGATCCAGTTCTCACTATTTGCTATAAATTAGTCTATATTTCACGTTCTCTGTGGTTCACTTTTTGGACATGCACAAAGCAAGTTGTAAGTGGT
Organism: Trachemys scripta elegans; assembly: GCF_013100865.1. Taxonomy (NCBI): domain Eukaryota; kingdom Metazoa; phylum Chordata; order Testudines; family Emydidae; genus Trachemys; species Trachemys scripta. Next base: position 84,871,029 of record NC_048303.1, read on the forward strand.
TTTGTTTGGGTACGCAGCATGTGAAATTTTTTTGTAAAAAAAATGAGCAAGTTTTTCATCTTTTGGTTTATTTACTTTCTAAACAACTTTTTTTTGCTTATATCTGCACAAGTACAATTCAAATATAGCCAAAAGTAAACACTGAAAATGTGTAAAACTAGAAGCCCTAGAATTTCTAATTAAGCCAAACAGATGGCTATGAGGTAGGTACTCTAAACTAAAGCAATAGATCTGAAATATTTTCTTATTGTAGACAACTCTTAAGAAAGACAAGCTCTTGTGGTCCACCACTTCCTCACTAAAGTCCAATTCAATACCTTTCCCTCTGACCACTATAGCATTCACTTCATGAAAATGGACAGTATTAGGGAGACAAAATGAAAATTAAACTGGCTTTAGTGTGATGGCTATGACTGCTTTGTTATACCCTCTTCCCACTCATTTTGTACCCTGGTTGTTCATTTCCTTTCCCCGGATGTAGGAACTTTACATTTATCATTGCCAAATTTCCCCTTATTGCTTTCAACTACATGGCTCTGTCATTCTGCAATTTTAAAGCAGTCTTTTATGGGTGCAAAAATGTGGTGATTGTTTTACGTTTGCATTTAAGTTTTGTTGGTCAAAAGGCTTTTGGAAATCCATGGAATCTAGTGCTCAGATACAGCTCCCAGAAACATCACACCCTGAAGTTCTCACAGAAGCAGCCTGTGGACCACTTGGAAGTATTCTTAGTACCATGTCTGAGAACCACTGCTGAAAAGTATTAGACCACTGAAAAAGTGAGGCACAGAGAGATGAAGCAACTTGCTGAAGATCATACAGAAAGTCAACAGCAGAACCAATAATTCTCTAACCCCTAAGAAATGGTCGCTCTTTGTGCCACAGTGCATTTTAACAACATTTAAACATAAAATGAAGAAGGTGTTGTAAGTATTTAAATTGTATATCGGTGGTCTATGTATGCAGTATGTATTTGTTGTTTCAAATAGTTCCCTATTTTCACTAGATATTCTTTTGATAGGGATAATTTTTTTTAGTAGTCGTCTTGGCAGGACATTCATCCAGTAAAAGGAAAACAACAAACCTATGTAGGTGCTTGTAGAGATACACCTCAGCCTTCATTAGCTGCTCCTCTTGGACTAACACTAGAGTCCTGGAATATAAAGCCCCATAACAGCAGTAGTTTTAGAATGTTAAGTGTCCCTTTAATGCAGTGATCCCCACGGTTGCCCTCCTCCCCTCACCGGAGCCAGGGCCGGGAGCTGTGGCTCCCAGGGGGAGGCACAGACAGAGGTAAAGGGGCCAAGGCTGGGGGTACGTCTAGAGCCAGGAGCGGAGTGGCGGCCGGGGGCCAAGGCTGGGGGTGGAGCCAGGAGCAGAGCCATGGCCAGGGGTGGAGCTGGAGTCGGAGCTGGGGCCAGGAGAAGAGCCATGACTGGGGGTGAGTGCTTAACTACGCTGCCAGTTAAGAAGTTTTTCCTAATGTCCAACCTAAATCACCCTTGCTGCAATTTAAGCCCATTGCTTCTTGTCCTGGCCTCAGAGGTTAATGAGAACAATTTTTCTCCCTCTGCCTTGTAACAACCTTTTATGTACTTGAAAACTGTTATGTCCCCCTCTCAGTCTTCTCTTCTCATCTCCAGACTAAACAAACCCAATTTTTTCAATCTTTCCTCAAAGGTCATGTTTTCTAGACCTTTAATCATTTTTGTTGCTCTCCTCTGGACTCTCTCCAAGTTGTCCACATCTTTCCTGAAATGTGGCACGCAGAACGGGACACAGTACTCCAGTTGCAGTCTTATCAGTGTGGAGTAGAGGGGAAGAATTACTTCTTGTGTCTGGCTTACAACATTCCTGCTAATACACCGCAGAATGATGTTTGCCCCCCCCCTTTTTTTTTTGCAACAGTGTTACACTGTTGACTCATATTTAGCCTATGATCAATAACCCCCAGATCCCTTTCCACAAGACTGCATGCACTTTAGGGGCTTTGTTGTTGGTTTACGGGGTTTTTTTTTTTCAGTTTGTTTTGATTTGGAGGGGGGATACATACATACTATATTATATATAGGGGAGAACTCAGTTCCATCCCATCTGCCCTCTTTAAAGATAACTGACTTTTCCATTTATTGGTCCAATTTATAAAGAAAAAACAATGAGTCCTTGTGGCACCTTAGAGCAGCGGCGGCTCCAGGCACCAGCGCAGCAAGCGCTGTACAAAGTACTTTTGTAGTGCTAACAAGGCCAATGCAATCAAGGTGGACATTGCCCATTTCCAACAGTTGACAAGAAGGTGCGAGTATCAGCAGAGGGAAAATTACTTTTTGTAGCGACCCATTCACTCCCAGTCTTTATTCAGGCCTAATTTGATGGTATCCAGTTTGCAAATTAATTCCAGTTCTGCAGTTTCTCGTTGAAGTCTGTTTTTGAAGTTTTTTACTTTTTGTACTTTTCCCTCTCTTGATATTCACCCCCTCTTGTCAACTGTTGAGAATAGGCCACTTCCACCTTAATTGAATTGGCCTTGTTAGCACTGACTCCCCACTTGGTAAGGCAACTCCCATCTTTTCATGTGCTGTAATATTTATACTGCTTACTGTATTTTTCACTCCATGCATCCGATGAAGTGGGTTTTAGCCCACGAAAGCTTATGTCCAAATAAATTGGTTAGTCTCTAAGGTGCCACAAGGACTCCTTGTTGTTTTTGCTGATACAGACTAACACGGCTACCACTCTGAAATTTATAAAGAGTAATTCACTTGGGGAAAATAAACTAAGTCTGTAAAATCACAGCCCCAAACATAGTTTTAGAACATATTAAGCAACTGAAAGCATGGGGTTAAGAAGAGAAACACATGTAGCCTTCATAATAGCAGTTGCTATAACCACTCTCTCCCACCCTCCCCCACTAAAAAATAGCTCCCTGTTAGACAAGAGGTTTCTGAGGAAGCAGAATTCCTCTGCCATACAAAGGCCTGGGTTGTAGCCTGAGCTAATAAAACCTTTTTGTTTCCTTTGTTACAAGTGGTTCACTCTTGATTTCAACAATAAAACCTTTGGGGAGAAAAAAAATGCTACTGAAAGACTTTTGTTGCTGGACACCATCAGCTCAAAGCCTCATGAAAGGGGCAAAAAAATCATTAGCTGCTCTCTTTTATGGCTCTAGTGAAAAGATATATACATGAAGTTACAGGGGTGCATGTTGGGATCATCTTCATACAGTGCAGGAGCAACAGAGGCAAGAGTGTACTGCTGCTTCAAGTGCTATGGTTGGGGGGGGGAATGTCAGGGAAGGCAAACACAAGAAACACTTCCTTCCCCCTTATGTCCTTTGATATTTTTGTTTCTAAAAATTTTGAAAAAAAATCACGTGTGTACATAATTACAGACAAGGCTACCTTGTTTGGGAGGTGGGGAAGGAATCTACCCAAATGTTTTGCCAAGATCACAGAATCTTAGTCTTTAAACCAAATTTTGGTCATTACTCTTGCAATTAATGCCACATTTCAAATGCATAGACTTACTAAAGCAATTAAGATTTGATCCATTACAGTGTATAACAGTGTTTTCAAACCGTGGGTTGCGACCCACTACTGGGTCATGGCATGTAAGGCACTGGGTCACCTTGCTCTGGTCAGCACCGCCAACCAGAACGTTAAAAGTCCCATTGGTGGTGCTGCCCAGCTAAGGCAGGTTAGTGCCTACCTTTTCCGACACTGGGCTTCACCCAGGAAGTGGCCAGCAGCAGGTCTGGCTTCTACACAGGGGGCCACAGTACTACACAGCGCTGCACCGGCTCCACACTCTCATTGGCTGGGATCCAGCCAATCGGAACTGGGGGGGGAGATGCAGTGCCTGCGGGCGAGAGTCGCGTGAAGCCACTTGCACGCCTCCACCTAGGAGCCGGACCTACTGCTGGCCGCTTCCGGTGCACAGCGCAGTTTGCGGTGCCAGTACAGGCAGGAAACCTCCCTCTGCAACCCGGCTGTGCCGCTGACTGGGAGCCACCGGAGATAAATCCGCGCACCAACCCTGCACCCCAATCCCCTGCCCCAGCCCTGAACCCACTCCCCCCCAAAGCCAGAACCCCTTCCTGAACCCCAAACCCCTCATCCCCGGCTCCACCCCAGAGCCTGCACCCCCCAGCCCAGAGCCCTGATCCCTTCCCGCACCCCAAACCTCTGCCTCAGCCCTGAGCCCCCTCCAATACCCTGAACCCCTCATTCCCAGCCCCACCCCGCAGCCCTCACCCCCGCACCTCAAGCCTCTGCCCCAGCCCTGAGCCCCTTCCACAACCCAAGCCCCTCATCCCTAGCTCTGTTGGGTGGCGGGCATCAACAATTTTCTTCAACTGGGTCCCCAGAAAAAAAAGTTTGAAAACCACTGGTTTTGTATAATACATACAAGTACTTTCTACTTTTAGGCCACTACATTTGAGTTACAGAAATTAACTCAGATTCCATAGTGATAATGGCTACATAAGTACCTAGATCAGCAAGATGCTTGAAGTATTCAGGTTTAGTTTGAAGTTGTTAATTTTTATAAAAAGAAGAACAGGAGTACTTGTGGCACTCCTGTTCTTCTTTTTGTGGATACAGACTAACACGACTGCTACTCTGAAACCTGTCATTAATTTTTATACAGTCTTTAGTTTCAATGTATATTTCCTAGCTATGATATTAAATAGTAATATCCCACTCTCCCCCAAAAAGGTGACTATAATAAAAATATTGTGGGAGTTTTAGTGAATAAGCACCCTTTAATGACATTTTCTACTTGGTAGCTACCTTGACCCACTGAAAATTATAACAGTTCATATCCAAGTAGATCTCTAGATGTTTATTTGCTATCTAGTATGATTAGAGGAAAATATTGTCTGTATGGATGTTTTTATGATTCTAAGTTAATTCATAAACATGTTTCATGAACTACATGGTTGAGATTTTCAAAGCCTATCAGGGATTTAGACATACAACTCCCACTGACGCCAATGGAGTTTGTGTGGCTAACCTTGTGGTTGGCTTATCCATTCTAATTATTGTAAAAAGCTCTAAAATGAAGACTAGTGAAGCCAAAGGAACACACAGGATAACTTAGAAATAGGTCATTGTACTATAGATGAAGAAACCACCTGTTATGTTTACTAGATAATAACAACCAATCCAAGGGCAAAATCTCCCCAAATCACACTAGGGATCTCTGCTGAATTTCCCAAACTCATATTACACACAAATTCCAGTAATACAGTAGGAGTTCTGTACTCATTTTATACATAGAATTCACAGTAAAGGTCTACAATATGGACTAGAAAGGGAGAATATTGCCGTAAATCAAGATACAAGTTTTTTAAAGTTTATCCCATAAAAATTTACACTTCAGAAACCAGAAATCCAAAAACCTGCCTGGATTTATTTTAGTAGGCATTTTCTTTAGCAAGATGTTAAAAGAAAGAAGTGACAACTTATACTTTTTAAAAGGATATGGTCTTTTATTCACTAATCTAGATAAGAAAGACAATTTCCTAGAAATTCACAATTATTTTTATATACAACCAGAACTAAAGGATCCGAGTTAAAATGTATGTAAATTTTAACTACATGGATATGTATAAATATTTAAATCTTTATTATTCAACAGCTTTTGTGAATCTCTCCTAAAATATTTGTCAGTATTGTACATTATAAGAATCCCTCGGGCTTGGCAATCTTTTATTCCTGTTTTCTGGTGCAGCTACTGATATATCCTGTACCAGCAATGGTTTCCCTCAGATGGATCACATTTTTGGGGAACTAATGTGTTCCACTTTGTGTGGGCAAATGCCATAGGAAAACCAAACCCACTTTGGATTATACCAGCTATAGTCACATGTACAAGCAAGAAGAGACACTTGTCACTGTTTTTGAAACAAACTATCTTAACCGATATAGAAGGCAAGACAAAGATTATACAAAATCCTTCCAAACCAAAGCATATTTCTTATTTCTCCATAGACTCTCATCAGAGCATAATAATTGATGGTATCCATATATCCTTTCAGAGCAATATAAAGGATATGTTTTCCAAGTACAAAATAGAAAGTAATAAAGCAAGAATTAATAGGATTCAAAAGCACAGACGTTTCCAATGTACTGCTATTTTAATAAAAAATGTAATCCTCCCAAGTGATCTTGCTTTGGAAAGCATATGGCATTTACAATATACAAACCAGTAACACCTTTTAAAAGAATTTACAGTATCTTAATTAAAAATACTTTGACTTTAGGTGCCTAAAAGTAGCACAGAAGCAACTGCACATTTCATTTCATCCAAAATGTTGTACATGACAATTTAGAAAAACAAAGAAAAAAAATCACATTTCTGCCTCATAAAAGCCACCATATTAGGAGCAAGTTGACCATTTTTTGCACTAGAGAGTGATCCCCAAACTGTAGAGGACATGGAGGAACATTTGAGAGGGCACTGCAGGTACCAGGCCAGCCCCCACAAGGGGCAGGGAGAGAGCACCACCAAGCTCCCCTACGGCCCCAGCTCTGTTCTGGCCCCACCCCCAGCCTTAAACCCAGTCTCAGCCCTGGCCACAGCTTTGCTCCTGGCCCTGCTCCTGGCCCCAGACTCAGCCCCTACCTCAGGTTCCTTATCCCTGTCCATGACCCTCCCTCCCCCCAGGAGCCATGGCCCCGCTCCTGGCCCTAACTCCCAGTAGGGCACAGACAGGAGTAAGGGGGAGCACAACTGTGAAAAGTTTGGGGACCTCTGAACTAGGGGGTGGATCAGGCAGGAGCACAAGTCGTAGGTGGGGGTGGCCAGGAGAAGCAGGACTGGGGGCACAGGGCGGGGAGCCCAGAATGGAACCAGGCTGGAAGAACGCAGGACAGGGGCAAGGCGGAGGTGCCGGGGGAGCCTGGACTGGGCAGGGGACACAGAGAAAGAGCGGAGGAGCTGGGCAGGATGGGGCACAGGAAAGGGGTGGAGCAGAGCAGTGGCACTGGGGGCACAGGGGCCAGATGGGGCGAGGGAGTGTGCACTGGGGTGGGGACTGGAGGGGGGCACCAAGAAGGGGCAGGGAGAAACAAGCCAGGCTGGAGGGTGCACAGAGAAGGGAGACAGGCTGGGGGTGAGCTGGGCGGGGGAGGGACCACACAGAGAAGGGGAAGTGAGCCAGGCTGGGGCACACAGAGGAGCGAGCAGCAGGTGCTGGCTGGGGGCAGAGGGCAACGGTGTCTTTGCCCAAACCTCCTGCTTTCCATCCTAGGGCCTCTCACTGCAGGCAGGACCGGGACGTGCCTGGCGGAAGCCCCAAGAGCAGAGCTGCTGTGCTTGTTTACCTGATGCTAGCGACTGCTTCCTACCTGCTCAAGCCAGCCATGCGGGCGCCTCTTGATGACCTTATCAACCCACCTACGATGCTCCACAGAACCCCACCCACAGGCATGCTCACATCCCTCCCCCAAATTCTGTCCTATTCAGGTTCAGCCCCAGCCCCACAGCTGTCCGGGCCTGTGCTGTGAGTGGTGGATGGAGTTTGTTTCGCTAGAATCCCTGCTGGGTTGGGAGGGACCTCAGACCAGATGCCAGGTGCCAACCAGCAGCGCAGATGCAGTGTGCTGGATGTTTGTAACTCACGCAGGGGTTCTCAAACTTCACTGCACCGTGACCCCCTTCTGACAACAAAAATTGCTACATGACCCCAAGAGGCAAAGAAAGGTTTAGTGATTTGCCCAAGTTGATGCTGCAAGCCAGCATCAGAACATTGGCCTTAGAGTTAGGAGTCCTAACTGCAAACAACACTCCATACCTTACATACCAAAGGTTTTGTTCTCAAAATGGTTAGAAAGAAAAAATGCATGTACTGAAAAATCCAAGCAGCTATCATGATATCTCTCAAAAATATCACTGCTTTATATTCTCTGGAACCATTCCAGTTAAATGACAGCTACTGCACTGTGTGCATCTACAGTGTGTGTACTTCAATAAGGCTTCCCACAGCTGTCTCTGCACTTCATGCAGTTTACTGCTCTTTATAGATCAGCTACTGAAAAAAATTAAGGTGGCCTTCACATCATGCTGAAATCTTTTTTGAAGTTTGTGCTGCCTCGTTGGCATTCACAGAAAGTCCTAAGGCCAAATTTTCTACTGATGTAAACTGGTGAAGCTCTGTCAACTTCAGTGGAGCTGTGCCAATTCACACCAGGCGAAAATATGGTCAACAATGTACACTTAGCAGTTCTGCACACTAGTACTTCCTACAGTGTTTACATTTCACCCTGAGAGGAAGCTGTTCTAACTAAATGACCTCAAGTTCAGTCATTTGGAATTAATTTTTCCCAGATGTTCTCCAGAATCCTTTCCTTCAAACCCATAGCACTTCAGCAGGTGACATGGATTCCCACAGAGTTCCAAAGGAAATGCTGCAGGACTTGTCACATTGGGTGATGGGGCACATCGGGCATCAGAGGACTGATTGTAAATGGCTAATTAAATCCCCTCCAATGGGAGTCTGGAGACAAACAAAATGAACAGGAACAACTCATGGTGATCTGGAGTTTGAGAATAATTCATCTATCACTACCAGGCTCTGTTTTGATGAGTCTTTTCAATCATGTTAAGATAACAGGATGGAGAAACACACCCTCCTTTTTGCCCATCAAGACAGGGCCCTAATGTTGCTATGTGAGATAGCCAAAACTCACTGAAACAAGGGTAGGATAGAAAAAATGAAAACCTCTCCAAATCATTAATTGAATGTTTCATTCACTCACTCACTTTGACAACCAATGGAAACCCTAGGAGCAAACAATCACTCATTATCTGCTGGCACACGCATTCCATCCCTTCACCGCAATGCACTTTCGTTCGTTTCCGGAGTTATCACTTCACTCTCAGCTGCCTAGGGATGCTTCTAATTGGCAAGTTGTTGATTTTCATTAGTTCTGTCAACCCAGCTCCACAAAGGAACATAGGTGTTGTGATGCTGAATGTTGCGATACCTAATTTTAGGCACCCAGAAAAATCACAGGAACAACACTGCAATCCACAAAGCCTGAATTAGGCACTCCTTATGATGCAATCCACAAAACTACATGTGCTAGGTGGTGAGCCATGTAAGCTGGCCAATGAGAGATGCCAAGGACAGGGATGTGTCCTAAACCCTTCCCCTCTCTTGGAGATCGACACTAAGCTGCAGTGAGACGCTTATTTCTGCTTGAGCTCAGGGATACCAAGTTGCCTCATCGTAGTCCACAAACAAGCTCGATGCACTGAATCAAAAGCCTGATGGAAGTCTATACAAAGCCCTGCTCCAGTTTATTAAATTCCTTCATCTTCTTGAAAAGCTATCTCAAGGTAAAGATCTGGTCAAGGGTGGAACAATCAAGTCTAAAGCCACACACAGTATCCTGGCCTTTGCCACAAAGTGCATCGTTTTCTTTCCTGCCCGAACCCAGAAGGGACTGCCTGTGCACGTAGTACAAGTGGGTGGCTGCTCCTGGAGGAAAAGATTCTTGGATTGGAGGTGCAAGCAGATATGCTATTGAGACTTAGGGTATGTCTACACTACGAAATTAGGTCGAATTTATAGAAGCCGGTTTTATAGATATCGGTTTTATACAGTCGGTTGTGTGTGTCCCCACATAAAATGCTCTAAGTGCATGAAGTCGGTGGACCGCGTCCACAGTACCGAGGCTAGAGTCGACTTCCGGAGTGTTGCACTGTGGGTAGCTACCCCACAGTTCCCACAGTCTCTGCCGCCCATTGGAATTCTTGGTTGAGATCCCAATGCCTGATGATGCAAAACAGTGTCGCGGGGGATTCTGGGTACATGTCGTCAGGTCCCTCCCCCTCCATCAGAGCAACGGCAGACAATCGATTCGCGCCTTTTTACCTGGGCTACCTGTGCAGACAGCATACCACGGCAAGCATGGAGCCTGCTCAGCTCACCGTCTTGGAACATTGGGGAAGTTCCAGATGACTGGAAGAAAGCTAATGTTCTGCCAATATTTGAAAGGGGTAAAGGAGATGGCCTCGGTAAATATATGCCTGTCAGTCTGATATCAATCCCAAACAAGATAATAGAGCAGCTGATACTGGAGATGATTCATAAAAAATTAAAGGAGAATCATAATTAATGCCAATGAACATGGGTTTATGCAAAATAGATCCTTTCAAAATAACATGGTATCTATTTTATAAGATTACAAGTTTGGTTGATAAAGGTAATGGTGCTAATAAAATAGACTTCTGGAAGGTGTTTGGCTTGATACCACACAACATTTTGATTAAAAAAAATAGAACATATAAAAGTAACATGGCACACAGTAAATGGATTAAAAGATGCCTAACTGATAGGTGTCCAAATGTTATTGTAAACAGGAAATCATCATTGACTAGGTGTGCTTCTAATGGGGTCCCTGAGGAATCAGTTTTTTGGCAGTATTTAACATTTTTGTCAATGACCTGGAAGAAAACATTAAATCATCACAGATAAAGTTTGCAGATTACACAAAAATTATGGGAGTAGTAAATAATGAAGAGCACAGGTCAGTGATACAGAGCGATCTGGATCAGCCAGTAAGCTGGGTGCAGCATTTTAATATATCTAAACATGAAAGCATGCAGCTAGGAACAAAGTATGTAGGCTATACAATGAGGGATTCTATCCTGGGAAGCAGTGACTCGAAAAAAGATTTGGGGGTGGTGGAGAATCAGCAGAACATGAGCTTCCAGTGCAATTCTGTGGTCAGAAAGGCAAATTTATTTATTTATTTTTATATTTATTTTAAAATGTGATCCTAGGATGCATAAATGGGAATCTCAAGTAGAAGTAGACAGGTTATTTTACCTCTGTATTTGGCACTGGTGTGACCGCTACTGGAATACTATGTCCATTTCTGGTGTCCACAATTCAAGAAGAACGTTGATAAATTGGAGGGAGTTGAAGGAAGAGCCATGATAAAGATTAAAGGATTAGAAAACATACCTTATGAGTTAGACTCAAGGAGCTCAATCTATTTATCTTAACAAAGAGAATATTATGGGGTGACTTGATTACAGTCTACAAGTACCTATTCTGGGAACAAAGTACAAATATTTGATAGTGGACTCTTCAGTCTAGCAGAGAAAGTTGATGGCTTGAAGTTGAAGCTAGACAAATTCAGACTGGAAATGATGTGTAAATTTTAACTGTGAGGGTAATTAACCATTTGAACAATTTACCAAGGATTCATGGTGGATCCTCCATCACTGGCAATTTTTAAATCAAGATTGGATGTTTTTCTAAAAGATATGCTCTAGCAATTATTTTGGGGAAATTCTCTGGCCTGTGTATACAGGAGGTCAGACTGGATGATCACAATGGTCCCTTCTGGCCTTGGAATCTATGAAACATGGAAGTGAAGGCTTTCTCCGGGACCAACAGCATAATACCTCTATAGTTGCTACATTTGGCTTTAGTGCCCTTTTTGAAGAGAGGCAGATTAATACCCATTATACACAAATAATGTAAATATATATATAGTTAATTTAATAATTTCCTTTAGAACTATGAGTGTTTATAGTATCAAGTGTTCCATCACTAACAAATATTAAAAGCAAGTGACCTAGCCACTTATCAAAATGTACTGTACTGTACACTGTTTAGGCCCAGGAACAGAAAAAGTATTGCAGATCAGAACTGAATAATTAGCATGTAGGGGGATCTAGAGCAGGGATCGGCAACCGCTGGCACGCGGCTCCCCAGGGTAAGCACCCTGGCGGGCCGGGCCAGTTTATTTACCTGCTGACGCGGCAGGTTCGGCCGATCGCAGCCCCCAACTGGCCGCGGTTCGCCATCCCAGGCCAATAGAGGTGGCAGGAAGCCGGGGCCCAACACATCCCTCGCCTGCACTGCTTCCCGCCGGCCCTATTGGCCTGGGACAGCGAACCGCGGCCAGTGGGGGTCACGATTGGCCAAACCTGCTGCGTCAGCAGGTAAATAAACTGGCCCGGCCCACCAGGGTGCTTACCCTAGCGAGCCGTGTGCCAGAGGCTGCCGACCCCTGATCTAGAGAGTACTTTGTATGACAGATATGCAATGCTCTGAATAAACATCATTGAATCAAATTAATCCTTGCCGAATTAAGTTTAATGCCTTGAGGTCCATTGTATAAAAATGAAAATGTTATGTGTTATTGTGAGATTGTATATAACTTCTCTACAGGAGGGGGCATCCTAATACAAATTTTTAGTTATCAGGCCTTCACCCTAGGGAGGGGACCCATTGCCTGGCTGATTACCTATTCCTGATCTCTTAAAAAGTTCTCTAGAGAGCTGCAGACAAAGACAGGATGTTGGGATAAATAACCTGGTGGTGAACTGACTCAAAGTTTTTGTTCTGATCCAGCAAACAGACAGGACTGCTGATCCACAGAGAATCCTAGTCCTTAGGGAAGGGTTGGAAGGACTTTGGCCTACTAAAACACATAAGAGTTTCTTGTTCTAAGCAAAGGGTGTGATGAACTTCAAATCACAGGAAAACCCTGGATGGGGTTTTGAAGGAGTGCTCCTTCCAGAGCCCATGTTGGAGGGGATGATCTCTGGTAAGCTTATTAGCATGCAGGTAGGCTCTTTTATTGTTCCTCTGTAGTGCTTTTACCTTAAGAATAAAATATGCTTGCTTAGAAAGAACTGTGTAGTAATTTACAACTGGGCAATTATGCTGGGGCAGTTACAAGTGGGGCAATTAAGTAAGCTGCAAGCAGTCTCTGAAGATACTTGTCCCAGTTGTAAATTTGTAATAATTGCCCCAGTTGTAAAGTACGCTAGGGCATTTCAGAGAAGCAGTCTCTGAAGATAAAGTGAAATGGGCCTGCTTAGGCAGAGCGTATTTTGTTGGGAATAACACAGTGAAAGCAGGGAATTGTTCAGCCTGGAAGTACCCTGGTCTCCACCTAAGAGAGATGACAGACAGGGGAGACCGAAGCCTGTGAGTGGGTACCCTTGCTGGTCCACTGAAGGGAAATACAGGTGTAGTTGCCCTCAACTATGTAGTCTGGCAAATTATGCTAAAGTAGCTTGGGCTGCATAATTATGAGAAGGTGGCTGTGAATGGAAATCCTTTTGAGGTTGTGAATTTCCCAGCTCTATATCCTTCAAAGAAATATGTCATCAACCCTGAAGCACACAACAGTCTGAACAATAGTGCAGAAATCTTCATTCAGCAGCTTGAGAGATGTCTCAACCTACCACCTACTACTCAGCTTTCCTTTTCTAAGCAAGCTAATCAAGAAGCTGGCAAAAAACAGTCCTCATAGTCACCCGTCAGATGCCAGTTTCTTGGAACTGTCTCAGCAGAGAACACAGTAGCAAGACAGCTGTGGTTGTTTTGCCAGATGGCCTCTTCCTGTCCATAGACAACAGACCATAGAGCCATCTCATCCTGCTGGATGCATCTCTGTAGCATTTGATTTCATTGATCACCAAATACTCCTGGTCCCATGGGTGAAGAGAAATCCTCTGTAATGGCTCAAGTCATTTCTCTCAGACCAAAATTAAGTCCTTATGGGCAACTGTTCCTCCTCCTCCAGAGCTCTCACCCTACAGAGTCCCACAAAGCTCAACCTTTTACATCATCTTACTCAACATCTACAAGAAGCCATCAAGAGAGCTGGTGGGACAACACGGTCTGAAGTGTGAACAATATGTGGATTACGCAAGAATCACTACAATTCCTTTAGCTCTAGAAAACATTATCTTTCAATTTTCTCAGTGCCTAAATAATATAAACATCGGACTCGAGAGCGGTTTGAAACAATGTAAGGTAACTTGAAAGTGATGCTGGTAGGGAGAGTGAAGCACTTTGAAAAATTCACCCCAAAAATGGTGGAGGTACCTGCCCTCAGAGTATAAAAATTGATTCTCAGGAATCATAACTTGCAAAGAAGCTGAACATAGACTATAGAACCCACTCCCAGAAAAGATAAGAATGACCACTAATCTCACTGCATTGAGAACTAAATGCAAAGCCTATTGCATTGGCTTAGCTTTTCCTCAATAAATTTGCCATACACATCCACACACACCAATAGAATACAGCTATTTACTCCTACAGGCTGGGAAGGGGAAGATCAAGCGAGATGGTTAGTTTAGTTTTGAAATACTTATGAAATGCTCAGATATTATGCTAATTGGTCCCATATATGAACCTAGATAGTCAGATATATACCCTGTGGGCCTCAGAGCTGGAAGTGTGTGTACATTTCTTAACAAATAATGCAGTTTCCTTTATTTATTTATTTATTTATTTATTTTTTAAACTTGAAGCAGCATTTTGAACTGACTGTGAGGACTCTGCCATAAGCTTTTACAATTGGCAGAATTGTGCATTGGAAGAAGCTCACAAAGTCTTTACTATACATCCCTTTCATTCTGTCTGACTGTTCCATGTAATCATTCCCTCACTCCCTTGAACTCCAAAGTGGATTAAAAAGAGTAAGAACACCTAAGATTAGTGTAAAAAAAAAAAAAAAAGCCTCCAAAGTGTAACATTTCTTTCACTAGTGTGTAATGCCCTGATTTAGCATATATCTTGTGGAATCATAGACTTTAAGGCCAGAAAGGACTATTATGATAATCTAGTCTGATCTCCTTCAGAACACATGGAATATCAAAAATAGAAATTCCATCATGTGGAACCTTAACATCTCAGAAAAGACTTATTAATGGGGATTCAAATTATTCACTATTTACTGATAAAAGTCACACTACCAAAAAATAACACTTTTTCCAAAGGTGTTGACAGGAACAACAAAAAAGGCATATTACATAATATACATATAATTCATTCAGAATCCCCGGATTAACAGACTGTAATTCCTAAATTATTAGATGCTGAAAATGCTTAAAGATAATTGTCCTTGAATTTACAAGGTCTAGGTTTTGTCCTAATACCTCAAACTCTTATGATGTGTTAATTATCTCCACAGAGGTAATATACATGCAAACAAGTGTATAAATGTATTATTCTTGTGAAGCTTTCCTAGAATTACATTAAATTTACAAGAATTACATCAATTAAGTGTAACTGTTTGATTTCTAACCTTTATCTATTTATACTGAATATTTCTTTTCTTCAAAGGGTTCTACCAACAGTATAAAGTAATGCTGTCGTCCAATCCCATACTTCTATCTGTATATTTAATTATATCCATCTGAAAGAAAAGAAATAACATTATTACATTAAGTCTAATTTAAGTAGTTCACTTCTGACTGGTACAAATGTAATTCATTGTTTCCATGATTTATCAGATTATTTATGAAGTGAACCTTGCCAAATCTTTACTAGTAGCTCCATTCATAAATAATTTCAACATTTTTTATTTTATACACATTTTAAAAGACCATAGCACTGATGGATTATTGTATATGGGCTTTAAAGATTTATCCTAAATTATATACTGTGTGACTGTAACAATTTAAAAAGGTGACATAAATTTCTTCCTTTAACAACAATAAATCTATTAGCACGAATAGTCATCTGTATGTATTTTACAAATCACGTGTTTTCTTGCTAAAGATTGTGTGGGTGAGTTTTAGTTAATGAGAGTGATTTAGAACATGGCATGGGTACAGTGCCAGCAGATACTACACAGTCTGTTTGAGCCAATAACAGCTTTGGCAATGTGGCTCATTTGTAATTCACATCATCTCAGCTGTTCCAGTCCTGGGCTTCTGGAGAAGGGACTGTCAGTTATGCAGAAGTGCATGATGGTACTAATTTGTCTATTTAAGAATTTTGACAAGGAACAGGTGCCCATCACAACTCTCTGGAGGAGAACAGGTGCATCCTACACAGTGCTAAGCCATTCTCAGATAAGATCTTGTTTGTTTGTCATCAGTACCATATATGATCCATGGTTTTGAAGGATGCAGAGAGATCTAGCAATATCAACAAAGAATCTGATTTGTTGCTTTAGAGCAGAAGAAGGTAGTCCCTTAGTGCCATGAACAATGGGCAGTATTCCTCAGGGCCATTTTGGTGTCACTGCCGGGTCTGAAACATGACTGTGATATATATATAGAATTTTTGACAGATATTGCTGGAGCTTGGGATCTCAATAACTTTACCAAAGAAATTGGGATTGGAGAGTGGGTGGCATTCAGTGAGGCTGTTTTAAGGGTTGGCTTCTCCAAGGTCTGAGTACTGCATTCATTGGAATAACTGACAGTTTGCCTTTTTGAGGGAGGCACAGGTTATCTCAGTTATCAAGGGGACTAGGTGTTTCTCAGTGGACTTCACTTCTCAAGAAGGACAGTGGGTCAGTTTTAGAGATGCATGAAACACTTCTGGCTCACCTTTAGCAAGCTGGTGCAGTTGTGTTTGAGAGGTACACAAAGGATTCAGTTGTGTCATATGTCCTTTTAGCTTTCTTTATGGCTGCTGAGTATATATTGTGACAAAGTCAGACCTGACAGATCTAAAAGGGTGGTTGAAGGCAGGAATATCAGTCTTAAAGCCCTTTTCCTATGAACAGAAAGAAGTTACCTCAGGTTAATTATGGTCACCAGAGTCAAACACGTGATCTCTAAAAAACTGATCCCAGTTAGGAGAGAGAGGGTAGAGGAGGGATGAGAAGCAAGCTGCAAAAGAGCTGTGTGCAACAAGGGGAAAAGGCTCCTCCCAGGTAAAGAGTTGTTTTTCTCTATAAGGGAAATCTTGTGTTTATTTCTGTTGGGGGAGGGGACGTGGGTTCCCAACACAGTGTGGGTTAGAGTGTGTTGCTGGCGATTGGTAGCAGCATAAGAGGAAGCAGGGCCGGTTCTAGTGTCCTTGTCGTCCCAAGCGCGCATACACACACACAAAAAGCCACGATTGCGATTGGCGGCAATTCGGCAGCAGGTCCTTCGCTCCGAGAGGGAGTGACAGCCCCACTGCTGAATTTGCCACCGAATGTGCCACCCCCCTCTTCATTGGCCGCCCCAGGCACCTGCTTGCTACACTGGTGCCTTGAGCTGGCCCTGAAAGGAAGTACTCCAGTGGGACTTAGGAAATTTGTCTGTTTGTTTAAAGAAACCTCTAGGCCAATCCTAGGGCCTGCTCCATAAATAAGGCAACTTTAAAAATTAAAACTCCTTATAGGACTGATTTTCTCCAGGTCCCAACACCAGAGGGAGAAATGCTAAGTTTTGCGATGACGAAAGAGTTGTGTTGCCACAATGTGAAGTTGCATCTTGAGAATTTCACGGGTTGCCAAGTGGATCTTGCCCCATACGCACTTCATTCAGCTGGTTTTTTGCTTCACTAGGTAGAGTTCATCAGAAAAATCCCAGTAATTTACAGAAATGGTATGAGGGAAGGGGTTTTGAGGAGCAATCAATGGCTTCAGTCAGTAGTTGGTTGTCGTGTTCTGCTAGTTTGTCAACTTCTTCCGGACATTTTCTAGAAGCTTCATTCACTGAAATGGAAATGATTGATTCATTTAATCTTTATCATGAGAAGGTGATGGTCTCTGCAAGGGGACAGATTGTTGTCCACTCTACCTGATCTAATGCCAAAGATGAGCTCTGGTGTGTGTTCAGTTTTGTGGGTGATGCTGAAGAAAACTTGAGAAAAATATATGGTAAGTAGGAAATAGCGAATGATGTTGTTAGATATGTAGGCTATGTGGATGTTCAGATCTCTCAGGACAATGACTCTTGAGAAGTCCATTATGATGTTAAATAGGAGCTCTGTTATTTCTTCCAGGAATCTCACTGGCCTTCATTGGATTTCTCACCAGATTATCTGTACATCAAGGATATTCTTGTGTTTATTTCATCCCTGGATTCACATATTAGGACTGTACATTCAGATGACTTAATTTTCAAGCTGGGACTCTTCTTGCATTTGAGATCTAATGAGAAAGTATGGCCACATTGCCTTCTTTCCTCGTGTATGATGCAGACAAAGACCCACCGCAGACAGTGAGGAGACCACCAAGCTAATCTTCATTTATGAGCTAACAAAAACAAAATTTGAGATTATGGGCCAAATTCAATCCTGGACTAAACACGATCTTTTATTGGATTTCTACCCAGTTCAGAGCTGTACTTGGTCCTAGATCTACAGAGATGAAAGACCAGTAAATAATCCATTGTGACATATAGACACCAAAAAGTGACATGTCTTGAGGTGATTTGGTATATATTATACACTAAGTGTGCATGTGATAAAACCTGTTGACCCATTGTACTCTCTTATTTACAGTATAAAGATATATACTGTAACTAAGAACAATATTGATAGATATAAATTTACCATATGGGTGTTTATATATACACTCACAATTTATCCTCACTGTACCATATGCCACCACCACATGATTTACTAACATTCAGATAGATCTAGAGAAAAAAGCACACAGCCAGCCAATTAAAATCTGACACTTACATAACGGTTTGTACAGCTGCACTGCATCAAAATTTACAACACTTTTCCCCTCTGTAGTGCAGTCAACCATAACAAATGTTAACATGACACAATTCCACTCACAAATAAAAGTAAGGACTAACATTTTGATTTGAACCTAGCATAGTCATCAAACAGCTTTGCAATTTATTATACTGAGCTGTTCCAGTATCAGAAAGAAATCAATAAAAAAGGAAAAGGAAAAAGGAAAGATTTTATGTGATACAAATAAAACAGGCTATAGAGCAGAGTGGTGAAAACTATTTATTTCATTCATTGAGGATGCTTGTACAAGTTGCTTACTGTTCCATTCCCATTTACCAGTTGTAAGTTTTCTGGCCTTCACTCTCTTTCACTATTATATTGTAACTTTTGGTAAATAAGGTTCCCATCTTTCCTATTTTAAGGTTTAATTCTCCTTCTAACTTTTATATACCAAACTAACTTTCCCCTCACCCCGGCAAACATACACACACTTTAAGGCTATTTTAAATATTTAGTACAGGCAAATGTAAACAGTCAAATAAATGAAATCTACAGAACTACGTATCTAAAAGATTCAAAGCCCCAAATTACTATCTAACATTACTTCAAATTATTAGACGTGGTGCAGTAGGAGTCTAATTTACCATATTAGAATACGAAAATCCTTCAGAAGTACACCGCTACCTCGATATAACGCGACCCGATATAACATGAATTCAGATAGAACGCGGTAAAGCAGTGCTCCGGGGGGGGGGGGGGCTGTGCACTCCGGTAGATCAAAGCAAGTTCAATATAAAGTGGTTTCACCTATAACGCGGTAAGATTTTTTGGCTCCCGAGGACAGCATTATATCAAGGTAGAGGTGTATTAGATTTGTCAGTATTTTTCCACTCTATGTTGGATTGTAACTGAATCCTGCTACTTTAATTCCAGTGCTTTGCATGGTGTGGTCCTTTCCTAAATTTGGCTTTAAGTTGTGATGTTACCACACATTAGCTGCCACTTGCTAACTAACATGTTTTAAAAGTCTAGTCTAGACAAGGCACCCTACCTTTAACATGTACTAAACTAGTCAAGTACTAACATCATACTTTTATTCCTAGTCTAGATAAATGCAAGGCAAATATGGTGTACAAGTGTGATAGTCTTTGCTCCTGGGGAGCATTGCCTAGCAGTCAGGGCTTAGGCCCTTCAACCTGCAGAGTGGGTTTTTGGTGGGAGAACCTGGGCCCTCCCATTGCACTGGGCCCCATGAAGGTGACATAAGGGTCTGACACCCAGGACCACATTAAGGCTGCCTTTCCTGGGCCACTTCCTACCACTCAGCTATTGTCCAAAATTCATAATCTACCCGAGGAGGCTGTGAAGGGGGTCAGCTCACCACTTGGCATCTCTTCACAGCCAGGCATGGCATGGTAGCTCTCTCTCTCGGGGAGGCAGGTGCCTCCTCTTGTGTCTTGGCCCTCTGGCCACGTCAGTCCCAAGTCTCTCCCCTTCCTGGATAGTCCATAAACAAAACACAGGAGCTGCAAGCTAGAAGTCTTTTCTCTTCCCTGGTCTGTTCACAAGGATGCTCTTCTGCTTCTTTTCAACTCCTCTTCCAGTCTGCTTCTTTTGCAAGTGTGATGGCGCCAGGCTAGCTGAGCCCAAAGCAGCTCAACTGCTTGCTGCCCAGTGTGGGGTTTGTATACCCCATCACAACAGGGTACACATGTAGTCATAGAATCATAGAATATCAGGGTTGGAAGGGACCTCAAGAGGTCATCTAGTGCAACCCCCTGCTCAAAGCAGGACCAATTCCCAACTAAATCATCCCAGCCAGGGCTTTGTCAAGCCGGGCCTTAAAAACCTCCAAGGAAGGAGACTTCACCACCTCCCTAGGTAACGCATTCCAGTGCTTCACCATCCTCCTAGTGAAATAGTGTTTCCTAATATCCAACCTGGACCTCCCCCACTGCAACTTGAGACTATTGCTCCTTGTTCTGTCATCTGCCACCACTGAGAACAGCCGAGCTCCATCCTCTTTGGAACCCCCCTTCAGGTAGTTGAAGGCTGCTATCAAATCCCCCCTCATTCTTCTCTTCTGGAGACTAAACAATCCCAGTTCCCTCAGCCTCTCCTCATAAGTCATGTGCTCAGAACCCTAATCATTTTTGTTGCCCTCCGCTGGACTCTTTCCAATTTTTCCACATCCTTCTTGTAGTGAGGGGCCCAAAACTGGACACAGTACTCCAGATGAGGCCTCACTAATGTCGAATAAAGGGGAACGATCAAGTTCCTTGATCTGCTGGCAATGCCCCTACTTATACAGCCCAAAATGCCATTAGCCTTCTTGGCAACAAGAGCACACTGTTGACTCATATCCAGCTTCTCGTCCACTGTGACCCCTAGGTCCTTTTCTGCAGACCCCTTTTAGTATCACTTGAGCTGCTGGAAAAGGGCAACAGCTGTCATAGCAATGCATTAATTTCTACATATTGATACTGCAGTAGCACACAAAGGATCTGAGACCCATTTTGCTAGGTGCTCTACAAACAATACAAAGACACTGTCTTTGATCCAAAGATCTTGCCATAAAGATGACAAGTAATGTACAACAACATCTGGGGGACAGAGAGACACACAATCATATCACTTGTATATATGTGTAGTGAGGAGGCGCGGCCTCCCACCCTTCAGAAGGGGAGAGACCTGAAATCACCCCCTGGTGGGCAGAACCAGGCCATGTGTGGCACCCAGCCGGAAGCAGTGGGGTGGGACAGGAAGCGGGATTATAAAAGGCCAGACTCCTAGCTCAGTAGGGAGGAGTTCTTCCAGCTCCGGGCTCTGGCAGCAAGGAGGAGACAGCTGCCCGACCAGAGGAGTTACCTGAATTGCTGTAGACCAGCAATGCTAACGAACTGCCGGGGCTGCCATTTGCTGTTTACCCAGGGGAGACTGAGGATGACTCCAGAACCCAAGCTGGGCAGGGTATGAAGGAGCCCAGGGATGCCGAATAGGGTTTGGCTGTGGAACTATTGTGAACTGGCCAGCGTGTTGCGGGTGGATCCCCGCTGACCTAGTGGCGAACTACCCTGCCACTAATAGGGCCCTGGGCTGGGACGCAGTGGAGTGGGAGGGCCTGCATCCCCCTACCCCAGGCACCCCAACAGTGGAGGGTGGCCACCTCCCCACTAATAGGCCAGGAGGCCTGAATTGGTCTGGCGCCCGCTGGAGCTAATGCGCCAGACGCATTTGCTGTAGCTCCCAGTTGGGAGCTAATTCCCCACCCTGAACTGCTGGGGTGTATCGCACGGACTCAGACTGAGATATAACCTGTGAACCGCCCTGATTGAAGGACGGAAAAATTAATTAAGGCCTGTGCTGATTGCTGTCCAGGCCTGCTAACTGCTCTGATAGAGGGACTTGGCAGAAGGATTAACTGCTAATTGGACTAATCACCAGAATGGTGGCTGCTGGCCGGGAGCCCAGCTCTGAAGGCAGAGCCACCACCAGCAGCAGCACAGAAGTAAGAATGGCATGCCACCCTTATTTCTGCGCTGCTGCTGGCGTGGCACTGCCTTCAAAGTTGGGAGCCCAGCCAATAGCCACCGCTCTCCAGCTGCCCAACTCTGAAGGCAGCACTGAAGTAAGGGTGGCAATACCGCAACCTCCCTAAAATAATCCTGTGACCTTCCCCCTGCAACTCCCTTTTGGGTCAGAACCCCCAATTTGGGAAACCTGGTCTGCCCGGTGAAATCTGTATAGTATAGGGTTAAAGCACACAAGAGACCAGATTTCACAGTCCCTGACGCATTTTTCATGGCCGTGAGTTTGGTAGGGCCATATTAATGATACAGACAAGTATCGTTTACATATAAGCAGTACAAAATGCTCACGGAATTTACTACTGATTACAGTAACCTGAAGAAAAGCTCTGTGTAAGCTCAAAAGATTGTCTCTTTCACCCACAGAAGTTGGTCCAGTAAAAGATATTACCTCCTGTCCTATAGATTTTACTAGTCCATTCAGGGATATAACACAAAATTTTCTATACTTGACTATTAACTACATGCTGAAGTTTTAAAATTTAGACACATTTAGAATTTTTACACATACAAATGAACATGGGACTTTGTGCACACATGTTGGAGTTTTTTACATTCCTCAATCATGCCAGGAAATAAAATTTTCAACAAATGACTAGAAGAGGTTAAAAAGTATTTTGAATAATGATGTTACTGAACATTACCTGACAACCTCTGGCATATTTCTAGCTTGTACTTCAGCATCAGAAAAGAAAAAAATTTGCTTTACCAAATAATTCAGTCCACTTTAGAGTTTGAATTAGTTCTGTTTTCACAGCACAGGGGTAAGATAAAATGTGTTGTTCAATATAACAGTGCTATTGTATTAAGACCAGAGATAGGCCAAGGGAGCAGTGTTTAAAAAAAAAAAAAAAAATGGAGATATCCTATCTCCTAGAACTGGAAGGGACCTTGAAAGGTCATCAAGTCCAGCCCCCTGCCTTCACTAGCAGGACCAAGTACTGATTTTGCCCCAGATCCCCAGGTGGCCCCCTCAAGGATTGAACTCACAACCCTGGGTTTAGCAGGCCAATGCTCAAACCACTGAGCTATCCCTCCCCCCCAGATTAAGGTTAGACTCGGGTTCAGGTTTGAATCCTGGTAAAACAGGTTATCATCACATGCTTAAATGAATAATGTGGATCAAATTCAGTCCTCGTGTAATTAGATGCAACTCCCACTGACTTCAGTTGAAAGCTCCAAATATCTGCTTACACCCAGTCTGAATCTGGTCTTGTAGCCATCATAGTATTGAATTTTCAGCTGAAAATACCACTGTACAATCCTAAGAACCAGTTTGACACAGTCATTCAAAGCTCCCAATACCACATGTATTAACTTTTATGATATACAAAAAATAAATTTGTCATAATTCTAAGCCAAAATGTAGATGGTGCCCACCTGCTGTAATGTGTACTCTCTTATTCATCTATTTTTTCCTATAAGCAATGACATTGTGATAAGTTCATTATTTTCCTTTTTCCCTTACATCTTTCATGTAAATTAAACTTCTCCTAAATAAGCCCTGTAGATGGAATGAAACAACTCCTTCATTAATCTATGACATTGCTGATGTGAATTTAAGCAGAGCCTCTGGAGGATAAAGAAGCACAGGGTTAAAGACTGTTACCCCACTACAACTCCATTAACCTGTCACATACTTTCTTCTGTATTTCCTTTCCTGTCATTATTGATGAGTTGCAAGGCGTTTCTGTGTAAACAGAAGATAGCTGTCTCCTCTCTAATTGATCATCATATCTGATTTGGGGAGCATCAAAATCTAGACTTTGCATGCTCCATCTTTTCCTCATATGGAATGACACTCATGAGAAAGGAAAAGTTACTGAAAAAAGCTGGGGGATTTTTTTTTTTTTTTTTTTTGGTCACATTTTCCCATCAGTTTTACAGGGATGGAGACTTCCTGGCAGGGGAAATGGTGAAGCTGCATCGGTTGGGGACAGCCAGGAAGCACAGACCTGTGTCATGTTATGGTTCCTCAACCAGACCTACAAAGCAATTTTCTTTCCAGATGCTCCCCCAACACATCTGGTGGCATAGTTAGCTACTGTGCCCGCCAATATTATCCTTTGCATGGAGAATTAATGCTAGTCTGCACCACATTAACCTCTGCAGTTAATTAATGCAGACCATTATGTCATGGTGGACTTTAGATACCTTTGCAGGGAGCATGCTGTATAGACTGGCTGCTTCTCCACTAGATACCTGCTTTTACTCACTGAGCCCCCTAACATACCATACGCATGTGAGGCCATATTGTGAACCCCTTATTCCCACTAGTGAGTTGTTTGTATTGACGTCAATGGGATTATTCCTGCAAGTAGCTGCTCACTATTGGGAATAAAGGGTTCACTGCCTGGTCAATAGAGAGGTGCATCTCGCAAAGCTGCCACTGCCTTGGTTTTGCGCTCATCCAGCTCTCTTTTTTATATATTATAGCTACCTTCCACTGATGTGAAGGAAGCATTGTGGCTTATATCACAGTTATTTATATGCCACTGATTTTTATTAAACATATTTAATCATATGACCTTATTTTTGTGCCTTTGAACTTCCTTTCTCTTATTGACCCTGTAATCCATTTTTCATCTGTCTCTATCATTTGTTTTATTTATTTTGTTTCTGGTCTTTGTAATTGCAAATGACAGGGAAAGGAATACAGAAAAAGTACACACTTTGGGAGATTTGGTTAATAAAACTTTCTGGAAAGCTTACCTGAGAGTTGCAATGGATTTTTAAAAGGATTTCTGAAAAAAATTTAGACTTTTTCCTGTTTCTGGAGATGTAATTGGCAGACACCGTTTGAATAAGGAATGTCTGAATGCCAATTATAATTCAAAGAGGTAATGATGAATTGGTCTCTCTCAGCTTTCATTTTCTGTTTCACTGCTTTTAGGAAGTACACTTCTTGCTTGGCACATGCTTATTATTTCTGATCAATTGCAGCAAGAAGGGAATGGGGTCTTGGAGACAGAGCTCTGAACAGTGTCAAACTGGCCTGTTAAGCAGCTGCACCAGAGGGCTGCAGATAAATGTTTTCACTAGAGAATGATTCAATTACTCATCCTGTGGTGAGCAACGCTGATGTGAAGTAAACTTGAGTTAATGGCTATGATCGTAATTTTTAACCCTTCTACTTCTCTCTTACATAAAGACCATTGCAGAGGGAATAAGAGTATAAAACAAGGTGCACTACTAGGGGTTAAATGGATTACAGAACAGAGATAAGTGATCATTCTGAATATCACTCAACTGCTTTACTGTAAAAATGAAGGCAATATTTGCACAGAGATTTACCGTAGCTCTTTAAAATTTTATGACTGACTATGCAGTCCTTGTTATGCATTCCCAGGATTAACTGGGATCGGCTATGGGGATGTTCTTAGCATTTCATATCCTGACCTTTTGACTTTCATAATTGCATAAGAATAAAGAAAACTGGCATTTGCACAATAACATGTGCAATAACTGTTGCCTCCATTATTCTTCCTTTTTAATTTCACTGAAAGATTAAATGTGAAACTGACTGCTCAGGGATATGGTCAATCATGCTATGAACTATAGATTTTCTGTTACTAGAGAATGTGGATAGAGCTTTTTGCCACTAATTTACTGTCCTGACATTCATTTAGGAATGTAAAGTTAAACAAACAAAATCTAAGCCTCCCCACACCACTTTTTTTTTTTAAGTCTATAACTGTTCTATTACTAAGCATTCTACTCTGGTATTTGGGTTCTTATACCAATCCCATCACTGTGGTAACCATAAACCGCTGCACTCTAATACAGAAATTTCAGAAGTAAGTGATTTTGAAACCTTCAGTGTTATATGCTCATGATTTTGGGGGTGGGGAGGAAGGGGGAGTCTTAACATTTGCACATAAGAAAAAATTGCAGTGTCTATAACATAGAAGATCTTCAAACATAATATTTTGGATTTGTAAATTACACATTAATCTGTGGCAGATAATGCTAGCTGCCATCTCCATGTAGTCTTTGTCCTTTTTATGTAATTAACAAACATACAGACATCAGATGTTAACCCTTTCCTAGTTGGTTCTTCAACCAGATGCAGGGAAAACCAACCAACATTTCATTTCATTTTGTTTCATTGAAATCAATGGACAATTAAAAGTTCAAGAAAAATGAAGATGTTAAAATAACATCTCTTAATCCTCCAGAGTTCTACTCCCTGTTTCTATACACAGTCTATTTGCTTACTTTTCTAAGTAAAATGAGTTTTCACTGCTTTTTATTCTTAGCACTGCACACAATTCTGCTCTGGGCGAATGAGCTGGCATCTTTTTTGGCATGTACAATTCACAGAATTGTTAACTAAGTTCCAGCTCTGGAATCTTGATCATTGGTGATGATCCAGAATTAAAAAGAACCCAGACAGACCTTTAGATTCCAGGTTGAAATTTCCAGGGCAGATAGTTTAAAAATATTTTTTGAAACAGAATCAATATTTTTGAAACAGCATCAAGAGACAAAACTGGAAATCCAGAATACTTTTTTTTTAAATGCTGTGTTACTTTTCAGAGTACAGCTGTAATTTCAGGCTTATGTTGCCTGGTACATTTAACAGAACAGCTCTTTAATCATCAATCAAAGTCATGGCATGTCAGTAGCAAGGCTGCAATTAATAAACAATTCCACTAATGGATATTTGGGGGGTAGATAGGAGGGGTGTAGACCACCCAAATAGCATGGAGAAGTTGGATATCATTAGAGGGCATAAATTAGGTATTTTTTCCACAAACCACTTGCCTCTCCGACTTTATCTAAAAGTGCTCTGCAGTTCTCTCTGAGTCACAAGAGAGCACCAGCCATGTAGGTTGGCTGAATAGAAAGTGTTCCTACTATTTATGCATTTTCCTTTTGTCTCTGTGCTTGATTTTCCTACTCCTTGAAGACCTCCTCTCAGGCACAATTCTTTCATTCCAGTCTGCAGGGAAGGTGGAGAGACAGAACCATTTTGTGACCCAGCCTGTAAAGTAATTCTCCCCACCTAACATTACTGTGCAGCCTCCTTGAAAGGAGTAAGCAGGTGTTGCGTGCTCACTACTTCCCATCCAAGCAAGTGGGCAAGGAGTGGTTGGAAAGAAGACTCCACCTCTCACCATGCCAGTCTGCACTGCTGAGATGGCACACATCAGGTTATTTATTCCCGACATTGTGTCTCTCTGAGGAATCTTCCTCTTCTGCTCTTGGAGCAGTGAAGCTATGCACCATTCATTATGGAAGCAGACTGTTAAAGCATAAGCTAGCTCATAAGTAGCAGTTAAGGGCAAATTTTTCCAAGGAGGGAACAACATTATGCTTGCAAAAAAGTGTATAGCCTCTGCTTCTGCAAGAACCTGCATTTGCACATAAGAATGGACAACATGTGCAAACTGACACTTATGCACGTAATTACTAATTTGCATATTTAAAAGGGCCTACTTGTGCACCCTAACGTGCATGCACATGCGAGCTAGTGAACAGGGGACTGCAAACAGGGAAGTTTGAGAGGGGGGGGAGAATGAGATCCCCCTGCTAAACAAACAAGATGCGAGTAGTAATCTTGGGGTGAGTGAGTTTGTTTGGCTGTTTGTGTTTTTCTTTCTCTTTGAGGTTATTTAAAGTTACAGGGTCAGTTGGGATTGTGTGTTTGCAGACTGTTTGAGCCTTTGTTCCCTGGATCATCCTTGATCAGCCTCAATCAGCATTGTGATCACCCTCCCTCTGTGTGATTGAACGAGAGGATAGGACCAACCTAGGAGAAAAGGCCTTAAAAAGCCAGAAGCTAAGCCACCAAGGGGACTGTGCGAACAGGGGACTGCAAACAGGAGTCTGAAAGAGAGAGTAGTAATATAATTGCTATGGTTATGAAGGGCTACATTGCCAGTGCCCACACTGCTCCTGAATCCTCCACCTGCATCTGTATCCAGACCATGAACTTGACCATGGATACCCTGCCAGATCCCATGGTAGATTTGCAGAGACTGTGGCCTGCATTTCCCACTCAGAAAGCCAGACTGAGGGGACTATCCATTGTGAAAGGTGTCTGCTGGTGGAATCTCTCAGGAAGCAGGGGCAGAGCTACAGGAGGAGGTGGCTAGACTGAGGAGTATCTGTGTCCATGAGGAATTTATTGACAGTATTTATATGGAGACATCCAAGGCTGAGGAAACTATCCATCTAGAGAGGACTGCTGTCATGCCATCGAGGGAGGAGGATATGGCTCTGTCACAGGTAGGACAATGGCTGCTGGTTACTTCTGGAAGCAGGCAGTGTTCCACCCCTACTGCCGACCCACCCACCATAGTGATGAAGAACCGTTATGCTGTCCTGGCAACAAGCGATGAGGAATCGCCCCCAAAGGTGGAGGAGGAGAAGCCACGTTCCCCCAAAGCTGGGATGATCATAGCCACTACTCCCAGGAAGAAACATAGGGGGTAGTGGTCGTTAGTGACTCGCTTCTGAGGGGGACGGAGGCACCCATCTGTCGGCCTGACTTGGCATCTCAGGAGGTATGCTGCCTGCCGGGGCCCATATCCAAGACGTTATGGAGGGATTGTCAAGGATCATCCAGCCCTCTGACTGCTACCCTATGCTACTCATCCATGGGGCACTAATGATATTGCAAGGTATGACCCTGAGCAGATTAGAAGTGACTACAGGGCTCTCAGAGTAAGGGGGAAAGAGTTTGTGGTGCAGGTGGTGTTCTCTTTGATCCTTCCAGTCACAGGTAGGGGCCCAGATAGAGACAGATGCAGCCAGGCATTCATCTCCAAGATACAAGGATGGTGTCGCCAGAAGGGCTTAGGCCTCCTTGACCATGGGATACTGTTCCGGGAAGGACTGCTAAGCAGAGATGGGGCCCACCTATCAAGGAAGGGGAAGAGCATATTTGGATACAGACTGGCTAACCTTGTGAAGAGGGCTTTAAACTAGGTTCGGTGGTGGCAGGTGACAAAATCCCACAGGTAAGTCAAAGACATGGAGACCTGGGAGAAGGGTCGGAATCTGGGGGGGAGCATGGGCCATTATAGCAGGGATAAGGGAGACAAAAGAGAACATAGAGAGGAAATCAAATCAGTATCTTAGATGTCTGTATACTAATGCAAGAAGTATGGAGAATAAGCAGAACGAACTTGAAATGCTAGTTAATAAACACAACTATGACTTTGACTTGGTGGGATAATATGCATGACTGGAATATTAGTATAGACTGGTACAGCTTACTCAGGATGGAGAGGCAGGGAAAAAAGGGAGGAGGTGTTGGTGTGCCTTGTATATTAAAACTGTATACGCTTGGATTGAGGTTGAGATGGAAACAGGAGACCAACTTGTTGAAAGTCTCTGAGTAAGGATAAATGGGGTAAAAACAAGGGTGATGTCATAGTAGGGGTCTACTATAGACCCCCTAACCAGGAAGAAGAGTGGATGAGGCTTGTTTTAAGCAATAAAATCATCCAAAGCACAGACTTGGTGGTGATGGGGGACTTCAACTATCCAGACATCTGCTGGGGAAATAATTCAGCAGAGCACATATTATCCAACAAGTTCTTGGAATGTATTGGAGACAATTTTTTATTTCAGAAGGTGGAGAAAACTACTAGGGGAAAAGCTGTTTTAGATTTGATTTTGACAAACAGAGCGGAACTGGTTGAGAATTTGCAAGTGGAAGGCAGCTGAGGTGAAAGTGATCATGAAATGGTAGAGTTTATGATCCTAAGGAATGGTAGGAGGGAATGCAGAACAATAAAGTCAATGGATTTCAAGAAGGCAGACCCTAGCAAACTTGGGGAGTTGGTAAGTAAGATCCCATGGGAAGCAAGTCTAAGGGGAAAAATAGTTCAAGAGAGTTGGTAGTTTTTCAAAGAGACATTATTAAGGGCACAAGAGCCAACAATCCCACTGTGTAGGAAAGACAGGAAGTATGGCACAAAACCACCCTGGCTTAACCAGGAGATCTTCAATGATCTGAAACTCAAAAAAAGAGTCCTACAAAAAAGTGGAAACTAGGTCAAATTACAAAAGATGAATATAAATAAATAACACAAGTATATAGGGATAAAATTAGAAAGGCCAAGGCACAAAACGAGATTAAACTATCTAGAGATATAAAGAGTAACAAGAAAACATTCTACAAATACATTAGAAGCAAGAGAAAGACCAAGGATAGGATATGCCCATTACTCAATGAGGCGGGAAAAACAATAACAGAAAATGAGGAAATGGCAGAAGTGCTAAACGATTTTTTTGTTTCAGTTTCCACCAAGAAGATTGGTGGTGATTGGATGTCTAACATAGTGAATGCCAGTGAAAATTAGGTAGGATCAGAGGCTAAAATAGGGAAAGAACAAATTAAAAATTACTTAGACAAGTTAGACATCTTCAAGTCACCAGAACCTGATGAAATATATCCTAGAATACTCAAGGTGCTGACTGAGGAGATATCTGAGCCATTAGCGATTATCTCTGAAGAGTCATGGAAGACAGGAGAGATTCCAGAGAACTGGAAAAGGGCAAATATAGTGCTCATCTGTAAAAAGGGAAATAAGGACAATTACAGGGAATTACAGACCAGTCAGCTTACCTTCAGTACCTGGGAAGATAACGGAGCAAATAATTCAGCAATTTGCAAACACATAGAAAATAATAAGGTGATAAATAACAGTCATCATAGATTTGTCAAGAACAAATCTTATCAAACCAACTTACTAGCTTTCTTTGACAGGGTAACGAGCCTTGTGGATGGGGGAGAAAGCGGTATATGTGATATATCTTGACTTTAGTAAGATTTTTAATACTGTCTTACATAACTGTCTCATAAACAAACTAGGGAAATACAACCTAGATGGAGCTACTATAAAGTGGGGCCATAACTGGTTGGAAAACTGTTCCCAGAGAGTAGTTATCAGTGGTTCACAGTCAAACTGGAAGGGCATATTGAGTGTGGTCCTGCAGGTTCTGTTCAACATCTTCATCAATTATTAGATAATGGCATAGAGAGTACATATAAAGTTTGCAAATGATACCAAGCTGGGAGGGATTCCAGGTGTTATGGAGGATAGGATTAAAATTCAAAATGATCTGAACAAACTCGAGAAATGGTCTGAAGTAAATAGGATGAAATTCAATAAGGACAAATGCAAAGTACTCCACTTAGCAGGAACAATCAGTTGCACATATACAAAATGGGAAATGACTGAATATGAAGGAGTTCTGCAGAAAGGGATCTGGGGTCATAGTGGATCACAAGCTAAATATGAGTCAACAGTGTAACACTTTTGCACACAAAAAAAAGAGAACATCATTCTGGGATGTATTAGCAGGAGTGTTGTAAGCAAGACACGAGAAGTAATTCCTGCGCTCTACTCTGTGCTGATTAGACCTCAACTGGAGTATTGTGTCCAGTTCTGGGCGCAACATTTCAGGAAAGATGTGGACAAATTGGGGAAAGTCCAGAGAAGAAGCAACAAAAATGATTAAAGGTCTAAAAACGTGACCTGTGAGGGAAGATTGAAAAAACTGAATTTGTTTAATCTGGAGAAAAGAAGTCCAAAAGAGGACACAATAACAGTTTTCAAGTACATAAAAGGTTGTTACAAGCAGGAGGGAAAAAATGTGTCCTCATTAACATCTGAGGATAGGATAAGAAGCAACGAGCTTAAATTGCAGCAAGGGTGGTTTAGGTTGGACATTAGGAAAAATTTCCTGTCAGGGTGGTTAAGCGCTAGAATAAATTGCCTAGGTAGGTTGTGGAATCTCCATCATTGGAGATTTTTAAGCACAGGTTAGACAACACTGGTCAGGGATGGTCTAGTTATTACATAGTCCTGCCATGAGTACCATGGACTGGACTAGATGACCTCTCAAGGTCCCTTCCAGTCCTACAATTCTATGATTCGACTAGTAACACATTGAGTGAGTACTGTCCTATTAGTACCACTATAGTTTTGATAGTTACCAAAACTCAGATCCACAAAACAAAGACTTAAGTTTTCAAACTTGAATGCCTACAGTTAAGTACCTAAATCCATATGCAGGGACTTACATAGGGGGCCACTACTGAAAATGAAGCCTGAAGTCTGCTGTGGAAGTTCCAATTTTCTAATAATTTTAGAAAGGTTATCTATTAGCACACTAATAATATGCGAAATACACTCTTCTCTGCCTTGAGAAAGTGCCTTCCTTGTAGCTATGTCTGTGGGTCCTTCCTCTTCCTTCCCATCTCTATTAAGATCCCTCATATTGCCCTAATATTAGACAACCAAAGACCTTGTCCCTTCTTGACACTGTAGTAGCTTGGAGTGATTCCTCCCTGTCAGCCTTGAAGGGAGGCCACTCCACCTCGCTATGCCACCTATTGGTTGATGGCCAATTGACAAGGAATTAGCACGGTATGTGCCAATGGGGCAGACCAGGGCAATTATCAGTCTTCAACCCAGCTGTGTCTTTGGGGCAGATGGAGTCAGGCTCAAGCTTCCTGGGCACAGCAGAGCAACTGCAGTCTATGGCCCAGCTCCCTGGGTGCGGCAAAAAGCAAACAAATGGAGGCCATCTGGCCTAAAGTGGGTAGGCTGCTACCTCAGGAGTGGGGCTAGCAGCAGGTGGTAGAAGGACCCAGGCCCAACCTACTCCACCAAGTCCCAGACCAAAGCCCTAGCAGTGGCGAGTAATCCTGCCACTGGGTCAGCAGGGATCCTCCTGAAACACACTGACTCTGGATCCAGCAACACAATCAGATTAATGTCTGGTTTCTTTGGGCTACTTCCTATCCCTACCTGTTCAAAGGGCTTTGTCGCTCACGGGCCCTCAGGTTCCTCAGGGTACTCAGCCGCTCCTTGGGGTATTCCTCCAGGGGCAGGGATTGGTACAGCTCAGTCTCTGGCTCAAGGGTCAGCAGTAAGGCAGAGGCATCCAACTCCTTCCATGGCTCTCCCTCAACTGAGCTGGAGGCCCCACATCTTATACTTCCTGTTCCACCCCTCTGCTTCTGGCACAAAGGGTGGGCCTGGCCTGGCTCCGTCCACCACAGGGCAGGGAGTGGTTCCTGGTCAGCGTCAGAGGGAGGCCACTCCGCCTATCTACAGACACAGTTCCTGAATTCAAGTACTTGGTTGTGTAGGTTCTGTGGTCGTCTCTCTCTGCTCCTTGGTTCACAGCATGAAAGAGAAGCTGGGACCTGCAATGGAAAGACATGGTTCATAGTGGAAGTACAGGGTGGGAAAGGAGTAGTAGTATTCATGGAGGTAAGAGAAGTGGAGCTAGGTTAGGACTTGCTCTAGACAAGAGTCCTGAGCTGGCTAATCCTCCAAGCACCAGAAACCCTCCCTGCTCCTGCCATGGCACCATCGAGTGACCACCAAACCAAACCATAAAATGGGCCTTCCATGTAATCAGTGTCACAGACAGCATTAATATTTGAGAATGCCTGGCTCCCAGTCCTAGCCTCAGACTCTCTCACCCTGAATGAAAAGGCTTACAGTGTCACCCTTTTCCTCATGCCACTTTGCAGTACTTTAGATAGCAAGATTAGTATAAAATCCATTCAAGCAAGAGTAGTACAGTGGAGAGCAAAGGCACACATGTTTAATATTTGCATAATGTATGTAAAGTCAGGACACCCAGATTTGCTGACAAGCTGATTTATTTTCCAGCAGTACATATAATCTGTAGTAATGGGATATTACTGCAGCAAAGTTCATTTACTTACAGTAAAATAACCACAGCCCACACCTATTCAGAAATTCTGTACTAATTCAGACAGGCCTTTATGTGCTGAACTTGTATTCTCTGGCACCACTGTTAATATTTAAAGGGATTTAAATGCATGCCATTAGTAGAAAATGAAGAGATTACTGTGAAATAAGAACATGAAGCAGCAGAGACCTTTCCTGATTCCAAAATAACTGGCTTTAGATTGTAGACAAGAAAAGACCATATTTGTGGGGAAAAAATTGAGCAAAATATGAGACAAATTTTTGTTTTGCTTTAAATATACCTTTATAATTAAGTATTCATAGAATGGCAAGTATTCAAAAAAGCATTCGGAGGAGTTTTCCATCCCTTCTGCAGCCTGTGGTTTGCTTGCAGCTTTTGTCCTTAAGGGGAATGGCAGGAAATCAATAAGTTTATCAGCCACTTATACTTTTTATTCCTTTCTAGCCTCAAATATGAATTAGGCCCTCTCTATACTAGAACATAAGAATGGCCATACTGGGTCAGACCAAAGGTCCATCTAGCCCAGTATCCTGTCTTCTGACAGTGGCCAATGTCAGGCACCCCAGAGGGAATGAACAGAACAGGTAATCATCAAGTCATCCATCCTCTATCACCCATTCCCAGCTTCTGGCAAACAGAGGCTAGAGACACCATCCCTGCCCATCCTGGCTAAAACTATTCAGGGCACTACTGCTCAGAATCTGCACACTACACTTCTGCAGCCTATGTGCACCTGTCATCATCTAAATGAATACCAGAGGATGGTCCAACTGGGGCAACATGCAAAGGCTTGGCAGCAGGCCTGGCAAGAAGTGAGGATGTGATAAGGAGATCATAGAATCATAGAAGATTAGGGTTGGCAGATACCTCAGGAGGTCATCTAGTCCAACCCCCTGCTCAATGCAGGACCAACACCAACTAAATCATCCCAGCCAAGGCTTTGTCAAGCTGGGCCTTAAAAACCTCCAAGGATGGAGATTCCACCACCTCCCTAGATAACTCATTCCAGTTCTTCACCATCCTCCTGGTGAAATAGTGTTTCCTAATATCCAACCTAGAACTCCCCTCCTGCAACTTGAGACCATTGCTTCTTGTTCTGTCATCTGCCACCACTAAAAACAGCCTAACTCCATCCTCTTTGGAACCCCCTTCAGGTAGTTGAAGGCTGCTATCAAATCTCCCCTCACTCTTCTCTTCTGAAGACTAAATAACCCCAGTTCCCTCATAAATCATGTGCCCCAGCCTCCTAATCATTTTTGTTGCCCTCCGCTGGACTCTTTCCAATTTGTCCACACCCCTTCTGTAGTGGGGGTACCAAAACTGGATGCAATACTACATGGATCCATACAGCTCTAACTCCCTGTATAGGAGGGGCACAGTGACTATTGAAGCTATTGCCCATAACTGCAGTAGAGGTGCAGATGTGCTGGGTTACCACTGCTTTGGAGACCCTGGCCTGAAAGCCAAAGAAAATCCCTGAGCAAAACCCACTTACCCACAATGTGTGCCGAAGTGGAAGGATAAATGACACTTCATCACCATTTTCTGCAAACACATGTTGACTAACAAACACACTGAGAGCCTAAGAGCAATTGTTTTAGGCTGTTTTAGAGAAAGCTAAAGTGGAAAGATTAATGCCACTACATCACCATCTTTTGCAAACTGTGGGAGCATAATAAGAATCCGATAAAGGAAGAAGAGGGAACAGAAGAGTGAGTACAATGAATAGAATGTTCTTATTTGGAAGTACAAATGGTTCCATTTCAACAAAACAAGTAACGGTTTAAAAAACATTTCTCTGTACTGAACAGGCATATGTCATTCACATGTTTTCAGATTAGTACATCTACTAGAGGAAGAAATCTGCCATGTATCAATTTATGTCACTGATATGCTTGAATTGTTACTCCTGTCTCTAAATTAAATGTTCATAAGGGAACAAACATTTTACAGGGCTACAAGGTCTACAAATAGGGGTTCTAGGAATTACAGCAATACAAATAATAAATAATAATAATAATAATGTTCACTCTTCCACTTACTTGGACCATCATGTATTAAAGAGGTCTCCAGTGCACAGGATTTGATAACTCTTTTGAGGAAAAAGAAAAATGTGGCTGCTTGGAACATCTGGTCTGCCTGGCAAATGATTACTGGTATACTGATACTTGGAAGAAATGAGCATTGCCACCTAGTGGTAAACTTTTGCAACCAAGCAATTCTATAACTGAATGGAAAATCAGGACTTTAAATTGAAGAGATTTTGTTTAAATGGAAATGCCTATAACTAAACACCAAATTTAATTTTTCATACATTATAGTTTTTAAATGATTTTATCACAATCCTTTGTGAAATTGTGTCCTGTTCTTTGATGGGAAGAACTTCATCCTAGCACAGAGTAGAGCTGGAGGAGCAGGAGAAAATCTACATGATTAGCAGACTCCTCTTTTTTAAAGAGGTGTGTGTATCAGCAGGGAAACATGCTGAGTTTTACAGATACTTAAGGGCAAAGTTTGCCCTGAAGCACACTCCAAGCAATCGTATTCCGTAGAGCAGCACAGGGTGTAACTAAGGTCAGAATTTGGCCAACAGTCTTCATAATGATAACTTTATAAAGTGAGAGAATAGCTTTAAGATCTACATATAACAACCACTATAAGTGCTGAATGTCTGATGTTGACTTATTCAATGTGTCCAGCCGCTGTGATAGCCATTAGATAAAATATTTCATTAATTTACTTTTTTTTTTTTTTTTAAACTACAAATGGAGAAATTGAAACCCTGGCTTCCTGTTCTAAGTAATTTTTCATGGTCTGGCAGCAAGTGTGTGACAGAAGTGAGAATAGTACCCACATCTCTTGACTCCAAATCTTGTGCCTTACTTGTCTATCTATGCCCATGCTTGTCATTGCAGTATCTGAGTATCTTCACTGAAGTGTGAGAGCACTAGATTGTGGTCACTATATTACTTGGTGTGGTGAATTGTTCCTCATTATGCACGTTTCTCTTTTCACTTGTGAGATGTGCCCCTCACCCCATAAGCTGTCAATGATGCCTCTCTCTTTAGGAAAGCAGAATACAATCTTTCTGTGATTTATCCAAAGGAGCCATGTAACTTAAATTATGTTAAAGAAAGAAAGGAGGGGACGGGGGAGAGACTGTGCCACATGATGGCAGAATAAAGTTTTTAACGCTGTGGCAATACATTTCCATATATCAAAAAAAATGTGTCTCCGGTTTGGTGTGTTGTGCTCTCCAAATAATTTTTTCTTCTGTCATTAACATGGTACTACATCAGTAGCAGCAGATCATATACTGGACCTTCTGAACAGGCCAAAGGTCATACAGAGGATAGCATGTGAAGATGGCTGCTGAATAGGCTGGATTTACAACCAGTTTTTCCAGCAATTTTATAAAGATATCAGTCACTACATTAAAAAAAACTTGCCATTACGGTTAATGAAATTATAAAGCTATTTACTGAGACTAGTATACTTTTTTGATTAAGCAAAAATGTATCAGAAACAGCCTAAGAATCTAAATATCTTTAGTCATATACTTTGTATGGGGTATATATTAACAAATATGCCAAGAATCAGTAGAAGGTTTCCTGCTCTTCAGAAGAAGTGGGCTTGTAGGCACTCAGTTTCCAAGCTACTTATGAGCAGAACAGATAAGCCAAATACCAGTTAGTGGTACTCTGGAGAAAGAAGCTTGAACTAGGACTTGCTGTCAAGAATATACCTAATTATTAGGTATAAAAGCCTTCTCCTACAGCGTTTTCAGACTAAGACTTCCCTATACTTCATAGTTCTAACCCTTCCTGTTTCCAGTTGTCAGGGACAGTGTGCAGCAAAGATCTATTACTTGGGGCCTGGTAAGCAATGACAGAGTTCTCTGCTGGTTGTGGGGAATAAGCCCTTCCTCCTCCGAGACAGGCCACGCAGCCTGCATGAAAACAGGAAATAATAGTGTTCCCAACATGCCCAGAGAAAAGCAGTAGCAGTCCACCCAGAGACAACTCTTGTATGGGTGTCCCCTGTCACAACAAAGAGGGGAGAAGCAATGATGTGAGATGTGTCCAGGGCCCCAGAGTACCTTGATCCAACCTTGGGTACAATATATACTCTAGACAAGTGAGATGAACAGCCACTGAACAGCATAACGTAGATAAAGATATAATCTACAACCAAATTCATACGTTAGTATAGGAAAACAGCTAATTTCCACTGTTTAAGGCAGTGTCAAGTTTAAACAAGTATTGATTTTGCTCATTAAAGAATAGCATATGTGGGGAGATGAGCCACTCTCAGATTCAAATGGACTAGACTATTTCTAAAAAAAGAAGAACAGGAGTACTTGTGGCACCTTAGAGACTAACAAATTTATTAGAGCATAAGCTTTCGTGCGCTACAGCCCACTTCTTCGGATGCATATAGAATGGAACATATATTGAGGAGATATATATACACACATACAGAGAGCATAAACAGGTGGGAGTTGTCTTACCAACTCTGAGAGGCCAATTAATTAAGAGAAAAAAAACTTTTGAAGTGATAATCAAGCTAGCCCAGTACAGACAGTTAAGAAGTGTGAGAATACTTCTTAACTGTCTGTACTGGGCTAGCTTGATTATCACTTCAAAAGTTTTTTTTCTCTTAATTAATTGGCCTCTCAGAGTTGGTAAGACAACTCCCACCTGTGTATGCTCTCTGTATGTGTGTATATATATCTCCTCAATATATGTTCCATTCTATATGCATCCGAAGAAGTGGGCTGTAGCCCACGAAAGCTTATGCTCTAATAAATTTGTTAGTCTCTAAGGTGCCACAAGTACTCCTGTTCTTCTTTTTGCGGATACAGACTAACACGACTGCTACTCTGAAAACTATTTCTAAAGTTAGTTTACTACAATAATGAAAAGCAGTTTACATTCTCTTTTGTAAGTCACTGTCAGCAGTTCAAAAAGAACAGAAGTACTTGTGGCACCTTAGAGACTAACAAATTTATTTGAGCATAAAGCTTTCATGGGCTACATCCCACTTCTTCGGATGCATAGAATGGAACATATATTGAGGAGATATATATACACACACATACAGAGAGCATGAACAGGTGGGAGTTGTCTTATCAACTCTGAGAGGCCAATTAAGTAAGAGAAAAAAAACTTTTGAAGGGGGTAATCAAGATAGCCCAGTACAGACATGTTGATAAGAAGTGTGAGAGTACTTACATAGAGAGATAGATTCAATGTTTGTAATGGCTCAGCCATTCCCAGTCTTTATTCAAACCTAAATTGATTGTGTCTAATTTGCATATCACTTCAAAAGTGATATCTCCTCAATATATGTTCCATTCTATGCATCCGAAGAAGTGGGATGTAGCCCACGAAAGCTTATGCTCAAATAAATTTGTTAGTCTCTAAGGTGCCACAAGTACTCCTGTTCTTTTTGCGGATACAGACTAACACGGCTGCTACTCTGAAACCTGTCAGCAGTTCAGCAGCTGTTTTATACCCAAGCCCTGATTTCCCTTGGGGTGAACAGACTAACCAGTGCTCCACATAGGATTTTCAGTTTTTCCTAAATTTTAAAAGTAAAATATCATGCTAATTTATTAATAATGAAAGTTGATAGATAGACAGATAGGAGCGAAAACCTCTGTTCACTCACAGAACACAATGGCAATGCAAGATTCCCCACAAAAGTGCTTTAACTCTATTTAGGAGGGATTCTCTCTGAATGGTTATGAGGGTAGTTTATTATCCAGGCTATTTATTCCCATCAATTCTCGTGGTCACATTGCCCTTGACAGAAGCCATTATCTGGCAGCATCTTATGGTATTTGTACCATTCTGGCCCACATATTTGTTTGAATATCCTGTGTCGGTCACCTTCTCCCTCTCACCAACGTTCAAAAATTAATTTTCCTCAAGAATGAACTGCAGTGTCAAAAAGTGTCTTAAAGAAAGCAATGCTTACTTTTTAAAAATAAGAGAAAAAGCAAAGCAGATAAAACTATTAATCTATGTCTAGCCCTGAGTGTGGGTTAGGATTGCCAACCCTCCAGAATTGTCCTGGAGTCGCCAGACATTAAAGATGAATCTTTAATTAAAGATTATGTGATGTGATGAAACCTCCAGGAATATGTCTAACCAAAACCGGTAACCTTATCTAGGTTAGACGCTGTAGTTACAACATAATGCTTTACATCACTGAATCACATCCTTACTTTTATGAGTTCAGAAATCTGTCAAACTCTCAGGCTTTGTCTAAGCATTTCTATTTCTTTCCTACAGTGAGAAGAACCCAGCTCCTCTGTATCTCCCTCTGGTATTTAGGTGTTAACAACCTTTATTACCTACTGATTCTAATCAAAGAAGTTCTACAATGGATCTTGAGATAGACATCCCCTCTGCCACTGTACATTCAGTTTTATTCGATACTGAATGGAAATTAGCTTCCCTGAATAGACTGTTTTTAATCTCCTGTCAGTTAACATATATCACTTCAAAGGCCCCTTTGAATCAAGATGGGTGATAATCATCATCATGTTCCTATTACGGCTCTGGCATTTAGGAAGCGACAAAGCTCCTCCACTCCTCTCTGTTTCTAGCAAGTCTTTCAATGGTTCCCTAGCTGTGCCCCATGTTTTTCAGCTCGGCTTCTACAGCTCTTTGCCATGTTGTTTTCAGGCGGCCTCGTTTTGACTTGCCTTCAGGTGTCCATCTTATTGCCATTCTGATGATGGAATCAGTTTCCATCCGAAGCACATGGCCAATCCATCTCCAATGCCTCCTGGCAATGATGGTGCTCATATCCTCTTGGCTTGCAAATAACTATTAAAATAGTTATTTGCATATAAATAGGTCTGTCTCTTCAAAACTGGTTGGCTGCCTCAGGCTGAGGAGTCATACACAATGCAGCTCTCATCAAATCAGAACCTTGAAGTTACCACAGTTGTCAATAATTCTCCAAAATGCCAATCCTATATGATTTATTGTAGACAATACCCAGTCCAACACAGCTTCTCTGCAAAAATTGCTGACAGGGTGCCAGTTAGTGCCAATTGTGATTCTGATTTTGCAATGAGATATTAGAGCTAGTCAAAATTTTCCAACGGAACATTTTTTTAAATTATTAAACAACCGACTGTAAACACCTAGAAGATAACAGGGTGATAAATAATAGACAGAATAGCTACATGCCAGTCAACCTAATTTCCTTCTTTGACAGGATTATTGGCCTAATGGATAGCGAGTGGGGAAGCAGCAGCCTTGATGTATCTTGATTTTAGTAAGGCTTTTGACACTGTCCCATATGACATTCTCACAACCAAACTACCAAAATGTGGTATAGATGAAATTACTGATGGGTAAACTACTGATTAATAATTACTCTTTGAGTATGTTTTTTCAATGATTCGCTGACAATCTGGGCAGA
The DNA here is from genome assembly GCF_013100865.1 of Trachemys scripta elegans. Lineage (NCBI taxonomy): Eukaryota > Metazoa > Chordata > Testudines > Emydidae > Trachemys > Trachemys scripta. The sequence continues at coordinate 84,912,177 of NC_048303.1, forward strand.
TTTGTCTACTGGGGGTCATATAGGGGTCTATCCTGGGTCTAGTACTATTCAATATTTTCCTTAAACTTGCATAACAAAGCAGAGAGTCTATTTATAAAAGTGGCAGAAGACACCAAGCTGGGAGGGGTTGCAAACACTGTGGAGGACAGGATTAGAATTAAAAATGACCTTGATAAATTTGGAGAATTGGTCTGAAATCAACAAAATGAAGTTCAATAATGACAAGTGTGAAGTACTACACTTAGGAAGGAAAAATCCAATGCACAAATACAAAACGGGTAATAATTGTCAGAAAGAAGAGACAGGAGTAGAGCCAGTCTCTGGGCAACCTAATGCATCGAGCTGACCTGAAGCAGGGCTGCCTAATTTGTAACACTGCCTGATTGGTTGGATGATCCTGCAGACCAGCTCTTAACCCCACCAGCAGCAGTTCAATGGCTACTCAAAAGCATTTGCCCATGATTGCAATAGCTCCTGCCTTGTTCCAAACCCCGCTCCTGCCTTGTCCCACTCCAGGTAACCCTGCTCTGACCCTTGACTCTGGCATTTGACTCTGGTTCTGACCCTGGGCTCTGACTCCTGGCTCAAAACTCTAGCTTTGCCTCTAACCCTTGGCTTTGGCCTCTGACTCCTGTTCTGACCACTACGCATGACCCATGTCCCAGTCACTGACAATAACTGACTAGGCAGTAGTACTGCTGAAAAGGATCTGGGGGTTATAATGAATCATAAATTGAATAGAAGCCAACAATGTGATGCAGTTGCCAAAAAGGCTAGTATCATTGTGAACTGTATTAACAGGATTGTTGTACGTAACACAAAGGGAGGTAACTCTCCTGCTTCACTCGGCACTGGTGAGGCCTCAGCTGGAGTCCTGGGTCCAAATCTTTACCAGGAGAGATTAATAAGACTGGGACTTTTCAGTTTGAAAAAGAGACAACTAAGAGGGGATATGATTGAGATCTATAAAATCATGACTGGTGTGGAGAAAGTAAATAAGGAAGTGTTATTTACTCCTTCTCATAATACAAGAACTAGTGGTCACCAAATGAAATTAATAGGCAGCAGGTTAAAACAAACAAAGGGAAGTATTTCTTCACACAACGCATAGTTAACCTGTGGAACGCTTTGCCAGAGGATGTAGTGAAGGCCAAGACTATAACAGGGTTCAAAAAAGAGCTAGATAAGTTCATGGAGGATAGGTCCATCAATAGCTATTAGCCAGGATGGGCAGGGATGGTGTCCTTAGCCTCTGTTTGCCAGAAGCTGGGAATAGGCGACAGGAAATGGATCGCTTGTTCATTCCCTCTGGGGCACCTAGAATTAGCCGCTGTTGGAAGACAGGATACTGGACTAGATGGACCTTTGGTCTGATCCAGTATTGCCATTCTTGTGTTCTTATGACAAATTTGAGAAAATCTACAGAAGAACAACAATTATGAAAGGTTTAGAAAACCTGATCTATGATGAAAGGTTAAAAAAACTGGGCTTGTTTAGTCTTGAGAAAATAAGATTGAGGGGAGAGGACCTGATAAAACTTCAACTATTTTAAGGGTTGTTACAAAGAGGACCGTGATCAATTGTTCTCTGTGTCCAGCAACGATAGGACAATATGTAATCAGCTTAATCTGTAGCAAGGGAGATTTGTTGGCTACTAGGAAAAACTTTCTAAATTCTGGAATAGGCTTCCAAGGAAGGCTGTGGAATCCCCATCATTGGAGATATTGAAGAACAGGAGGGACAAACACTTGTCAGGGATGGTATACGTATATTTGCTCCTGTCTCAGCACAGCGGGATGGACTCGTTATCTCTTCCAGACATACTTTTTATGATTCTATGATTTTTCTGTTTGAAAATGCTGTTTTTTTGGAAATCTAAAGAGGACCATGTTGATTGTGATGAAATTTTATTTAAGGAAAAAAACAAAATGAAGCATTCCATTTTTACAGTATTGGAACAGAATGTTTTGAATTTTCATTTCAAACTGAATTTCAAATTTTAAAAACATTTTAAAAGTCAAAGTAGGAATTAAACATTCCAATATTTACCAAAATAGAATGTTCCACTCAATCAAAAAAATTTTGTAAATTCCATTTTGCTGAACAAATTTAAGCATTTTGTTCCGATTTGGATCAAAAACAAATTACAAACTATATCCATGTAAACTATTTTTAGAGGTGATTTTGCATGCTATGCACTTTGTTTAGGCAAAACTTTGCTAAATTTGAGGTGTAACCAGGGCCGCTCCAGCTTTTTTTGCCACCCCAAGCGGTGAAGCGGGGAGGGGAGGGTAGATTAAGCCGCAATCGGCGGCACTTCGGCGGCAGCTCTACTGCGCCGCTTCATTCTTCGGCAGCAATTCAGCAGCGGGTCCTTCGCTCCGAGACGGACCTGCCGCTGAATTGCCGCCGAAGACCCGGACGTGCCGCCCCTTTCCATTGGCCGCCCCAAGCACCTGCTTTCTTCGCTGGTCCCTGGAGCCGGCCCTGGGTGTAACAAAGACCTGTCTCTTATTGCAGAATGATAATTAGGCAACTTATGTAAATTTACCAATTTCCTGTTCTTGCCTCTCAAAGGTGTAATGTATAGCTCCAATGTAAAACATTTTATTTCAATTTTCATTTTATTTATTTTTTATCCTGTGATTAAAAAATTATTTTGCTGAACCCACTGCAAAAAAAAAGGAGGGGAGGGGATTTTGCAGGAGACATGTTTCTTCAGATAACAGTGTTAGTGGGGACAGTCTTTATCTCTCTCCTCCACACAGTTATAAAAGTCTTTTTAAACTTTTATTTTTTCATTGTAAAACCAAATGATGGTGATAATATACTGATCCCAAAAATCACTTTTCAAATAACATCCTGTAAACTGATGTAAAGTCAATAGGTGCTAATTTCCAATAAATATAAATGTTATGAAGAAATACATAACTTTAAGTAAATGGAATAAGGAAATTGGTATAAAGGTTAGGCATGCCTTTCACAAGGGTCTGCCTACCATTTTTTTTAAAAAAGACAAATGCTAAAGTTATGTAAAAAGAGGGGTTTGATTCCTAGTACAGAATTTAGCTGTCTGCTAAATTTACATAGGTTTTATCAAAAGCCTAATAAAGAAGTGCATTCTCTTTTTTTTTTTTTTTTTTTTTTTTTTTTGATATTTTAGCTCTAATTTACATTTTAATATGCTGCAATGAATAAAGTGCAGTGTTCACTGTGACTCTCGGAAAGTGTGCTGTGTTCAGTGACTCAGGAAATTATGGGAAATTAAATATCAATGGATAAAAACATTCAGAATGACACAGGAAAATGCGATGCTTTTTAATATTCTATGATGTGTGATTCCCCAAGAGATCCTGTGGTTAAATACCTTCTGTTTGGTTCAACTAAGAAGACACAGTTTGTTGCAAGTTCCCAGAACAGGATATTCTGTCATTTGGCCAGTATCAGTTTGTGAAGTGAGAGCTTTACTCTTCTCCCTGCCTTTTTTTCCCCCTCTCTTGCTGTTTTAAAAGGTGACTGTCCCCTGCCATATGTAACTAACTCTCTAGTTATAGTTTCTCTCTCTATCACTAATACTTTCTGACCTTTGTGCAATTGTTTAATCAGCTTTATTTAGAAAAAAGAACTAACTGCAAATAAAATATTTTCCTCTAAAAATTCATATTAACATATGTATTGCCACTTCTTTATTCTGCTGTTACTAAGATTTTGTAAATTATTTAACACCTTTATTTAGCAAAGTATTAACTCCATAAAAATGTTCCTCTCTAAAAATGCATGTAACACTTTATTCTTCTGTCATTCAGACTTTGTACACCTGTTTACTAGACTTTATTTAGAATAACACTAGATGTGTAAAAAGCACATTTGCCTCTAAAAATCAGGAAAAGCATGAAAACTATATTGATCGTTTAAGTCTAAATGTACAAAATATTTTTTTTCCAAAATGGCGCAAAAAATGCACATGTCCAAAAATGAGACGTAGGGGAGGGACATAAAGAAAAGAGGAGGCATAGAAACCTGTCAAAATGTATATGATAGTAAAGGTACAACTCTTCCTAATGGCCACAGTTGGCTGAACCACCATCTGTTCCCAAACAACATTGTGGGGGGGGGTTACATAGAAGTGCACTCATTCAGTAATGTTTAATCAACCAGAACTGACCTTTCTCTCCCAACAACAGAGCTTGTTTTCAATAAATGTTTAACTTACTGATTTCGGAAGAGAATTCTTCATAACACACAGAACCCAGTTCTGATCTCACTTACACTGGTTTTATAGTGTGTAACTGCATGTCTTCAATATAGCTGTATGCCTGATTTATAAAGATTAGAATAAAAAGCTTGTCTTATATTTTGAAAATCTCGTGACACTTTGGCTATTGCATACACCTCTGCAGTAGACTCCAAATGTTTCCTTTGTCATTCCACTTCACCTATCTCAGTGGTCTCCAACCTTTTTACACACAAGATCACTTTTTGATTTAAGTGCAACCCAGGATCTACCCCGCCCTTTCCTCGAGGCCCTGCCCAGCTCACTCCATCCCCTCTCTCTCCGTCGCTCGCTCTCCTCCATCCTCACTCACTTTCACCAGGCTGGGACCAAGGGGTTCACAGTGTGGGAGGGGGCACCGGGCTGAGCCTGGGGCAGTGTTGAGGTGCAGGAGGGGGTGCAAGCTCTGGGATGGAGTTTGGGTGCAGGAGGGGGCTCCGAGTTGTGGCAGAGTGTTGGGATGCAGGAGGGGGTGTGGGGTGCTGGCTCTGGGAGGGGGGTATAGGCTGGGGCAAGGGCTTGGGGTGCAGGAGGGGCTTTGGGGTGCTAGCTCCAGGAGGGGGCTCAGGGCTGGGGTGCGGGATCCCGCCGGGCGGTACTTACCACGAGTGGCTCCTGGTTGGCGGTGCAGCAGGGCTAAGACATACTCCCTGCCTGCTCCAGCCCCACACCGCTCCCGGAATGGGCCAACGTGCCCCCGGGTGGGGGGGCAACATGGCTCCGTGCGCTGCTCCTCTCTACAAGCACCGCCCCTGCAGCTCCCATTGGCCACAGTCCCCCATTCCTAGCCAATGGGAACTGCAGGGCCGGTGCTTGCAGGCAGGAGCAGCGTGCGGAGACGCCTGCCCCCTCCTCCCCCAGGGCTGCAGGGGCATGCTGGGCACTTCCGGAAGCGGCATGGGGCCGGGGCATGCAGAGAGCCTGCCTTAGCAACAGCCCTGCCACAGCTAGAGATCACGATTGACCGGGAGAGACAGTCGATCGCGATCGACCAATTGATGATCACTGACCTATCTGTTTCTCATTTTCTTGACCAGGATATGTATAGATATTGTCAGAGGAACCACTTAATCCCATAACACTTATAAACTAGGGAGTTCTTTTACTTTAGCACATGCAAGATATTGTTCAATAACAATCTAAGTGAAACATGAAAAGCCAGATGGCTGCACACCCATCATGTCAACAGTTTGGAAGAGAACTTACAAGCATTTTGTTTAGTATTACTGCTAAATTTTCCTGCCCCTCTTCTTTCCCTCTTTCTATGCTGTCCTAATAAGCTGTGGGAGTTAAAACAGGCGGCTGCCAAACGACGTTAGAAGGGAGCATTTCACAACTTTAAACGAGCATGATCCCTAATTGATCAGCAACTTAACATCGAAACAACGTTAACCGGGACGACTTTAAGTGAGGAGTTCCTGTACCAGAGTTTCAAATATCCCATTCTGGAGCTCAGGACAATGGCTATAAAATGACCAAACTTCGCAAGTGCGTGTGCACTCTGACTATGCCCAAATTAGGCATCCAAAGACTCCCATGTGCACGTACCAGTGGAAATTTGTACATGAAGTCTTTGCACGCACAAATGTGTGTCCCCTTTTGAAGATTTTTACCCTCAATTCTACATGCACTTGACACCAATGGCATCCTGCAGAGATTCCAGTATGAGATTTGCGCGTTTGGACTTGAGCCTGTGCTTGGCTATGTGATGAATGATCTTCCATGAGGGTTTTATATCAAGATCAATAGGTAATTTAGGTCATGCTGGTTCTCACAGCAGCTTTTCATACAACTGACCATAGATTGCTGGTTTGGTGACAAAAGGATGTTGCTGATGTGTCTGGAATTGCCCTTCAGTATGGTTCACATTAAACCTTAGATACCAGTCAGTTGGTGTTAATGAACAATTGTCATCACTATGAAGTGACCAAACTGCAGCATTTCTCAGAGATTTCTCTCACTTTGTTAATTCAATGTATACATGAACAGGGATCAGACTTGAGGGGAAAAAGTAGGCTCCCAAATAACACCCACTTGAGATGCAAAAATAAGATTGTGCAGTTCTGTATTATATGAGCATGTTTCTTGAGCACTTTGATTAGCAGTGAAATAGCTCATGTTGACATTTAAAATGTCATCACCAGGGTTCATAATTAACTCCTTTGAAATGATAGGTCTTGCTACTTGGTAGGACAGCTCACACCTCTTTTGCAATTAATGTTTCAGCCTGGCTGCATACTCAGATAGATTTTACTATCTTGGTTTAAATTGGGAGTTTTCTCTGCGATCATAAGGCCTAGAGACTTATTTTTGCTAAACAGTTTAAAGTCTGATACACCATATGCAGTCCCCATGAAGAGTACCAGCTTGCTGAGTCACTGTGAACCTTACAGAACCCAGAAATCTTGCTGCTGTGTAGAGACTTGTTATGAAAAGGCTCTCTTTTGCATCCTGTTGTTGATTACTGCAGGGATTTGTTTGGAGGTAATGAGTCAGGTTACAAATGTTGGCATTACTTCTGACTGCGCCTTTTCAATGGCACAAAGAGCATGTTGGATGTGGTTAAAAAAAAATTTTTTTTTCTAGTTATGCAAGTTGAGTAGGTTCAGCCCTTGTTTATCTGATGACAACCTTACCACAGCAACACTTGCCCTCCTGATTATGAGTTTAGCTTATTGTCATTCCATTCCCCTTGGAGTATGGCTTTCAACAGAGCTCCTCTATAATTTGCAGTTTATTTGGAATGCAGCAGCATATTTTTACTCATGGTCTTGAGCTAATGGAATCATAGCACTTCAGTACTTTCTAGATAGTCAATATAAATAATAAAGTGCCAGATTCATCTTAAGGTGGCATTGATATTTAAAAAAAAATTGTTAGTAGTGTCAACATGACTATATACAAAATTTCTCCTTTGAGCCTAAGGCTGATAGGTGTCTATACACACATATCACCCATTATTTGAGGGACCTGTACTGCTGCAGCTGTGCCGCTGTAAGGTCTCCTGTGTAGCTGCTCTATGCCAGTGAGAGATGCTCTCCCACAACACAGTGCTGTTCACACCAGCATTTTTGTCGATGAAACTTTTGTCAGTCAGGGGGAGGAGGGTTTCACACTCCTGACCAACAAAAGTGCTAGTGTAGACATAGCCTTAAACTGTTTAATTTCTTACCTTTTCCTTTTTACTGGGTATCAGCAGTTTGTGTAGTAATTTGACATCATGATGGCACAGGAGTACCTTCAATAATGGTATTTCGGTAGGTTAGTTTTGCAGTTTATTTGGGGAACAAAGCTTGTTTCACCTACTGAATCAACTAGTCTCTTAATCAGGCTGGAAGTATTATTCTCTGAGCTACATCTATAAGAGCTGCAAATGCAGCTCTAGTGCATGTGGTGGTTCTGTTAAGTTATACTGTCAACAAGGCAGGATTTTTAAGACCCCTCCCTTTTCAGAACTGTGGCCAATCATTAAGCATTCACCAGATCAACTTATTCTGGCTATGATCAAGAACCATATTCAGCAATCAAATATCAGGCCTTGCAGCTCAAACAAACCAGAGATGGTATTAAAAGTAAGTTAGACAGGTAGTCAACTCAGGCATTACATTTCATGGAGTTCTGCAACTCTGAAAGGAGTTATACTGCTCAAAGAAGCCATCTGGTATGAAGAACCCATTCTCTAGGTCCCATCCCCAAAGCACAGGTTCCAGGGAAGGGTGGCTGGCCAGAAGACAGATTTCACTCCATTCAAGGGGAGAGGAAGGAAGCTAGGACAAAGAAAAGAGGAATGGAAAGAGAGTTCCAGGCCAACAAACATATGGGAGACCTGATTTGTTGTTTCCAAAGAGGTAAATCAAAAAATCATTCACTGAACTATACTGGCACCCCAAGCCTCTTTCTTCACCCTCATGATTTTTGTCATACATTCTTCCTGTCTCTTCCACTCCCCATCTACTCTTCATATTTCTTTATGATTTCATTTCCATACAGCTCTTTACTCAGCTCTACAATTGTTGAGGCTTTTAGCTCTCAAGCTATATTGAAATCATTTCATTTAGCCCTTAACATGAAAGTTCAAGACATCCTTGGAATGGAGCAATGGGGATAAAAGTAACTGAGTGAACCAGCTGTCCAGCTGATGGCAAAGGTTGATCTCTCCAAAAATGTTGCTAGCCTAAAATGTTAGTGCCCTACATGGTTGCTCAGTTTGCTTTAAAGACCAGCCAGGAGGAAAAAACAGCGTGTTTTCTATTCAGGTCAAAGTAGTTTATCTTAGATGCCATCTATATAGGAAAGGAAGCCAAACCTGACACCTGCCTAATGAGTCTTTGCTCCACCACTTAATCCCTTTCATTACTTCCACTACCATTAGGAAAAAACACCATAAACCCGACCCATCAGTGAATATCATTGCTTTTTTCTCTACTATATGATTCTGAAGTTCCCTGCCTGTCCTGGTGAATGAATGTCAGCTCCCAGATCTTGACGAAGAAAGATGTGTGAGGCACAGACGATGGCTCCCATTCAGCATTTAAACATATGCTTAATTAGATCCGTATTCAGCAGAGCACTTAAATATGTCCTTAATTTTAAGAAAGACAAGGTAGAGGAGGTAATACCTTTTATTGAACCAACTTCTGCTGGTGCAAGGTACAAGCTTTCGAGCTTTCACTCTTCTTCAGGTCTAGGGAAAGAAATCAGCATGTTTCAGATAAATTTTATTTACTGTAGTGTATTTACAGAGGGATGTGGGGAAGAGGGTGACGAGGAAGCAGGCTGGGTTTGGGGGCGGAGGGAGGCGGGTCCTGGGGGCGGAGCTAAGGGGTAAAAGGAGCCGGGGGCCGGGCTGAGAGAAGGATGTGGGGAAGAGGTAACAGGGAAGCAGACCGGGTTTGGGGGCGGATCCCGGGGGCCGGCTGCTCCCCACCCCGCCTGCCGATAGGTCCGGGCCGGGACACTCCCTCTCCCCGCGGCTGGTGAAGTTCCCGGGCGGCAGCGGAGGGGGCGGCGTGTGGGTCTCGCTGCGGCTCCGTGGCGGTCGGTCAGTCTCCCAGCCCGGCCCCCGCAGCTGCCGCCACCATGACGGACCGGTCCCCCTTCGACACCAACGTCGTCACCCTGACCCGCTTCGTGATGGAGGAGGGGAGGCGGGCCCAGGGCACCGGGGAGTTCACCCAGCTGCTCAACGCGGTCTGCACCGCCGTCAAGGCCATCTCCACCGCCGTGCGCAAGGCGGGCATCGCCCACCTGTGAGTCGCCCGCCAGCCCCAGCCCCCTCGCCCAAGCCGGGGTTCCCCGGGGGGCAGAGCCGCCCTGCCTGGCCCCTCTGCCGCAGGAAGGGGCTCAGCCGCTCGCCCCAGCCCAGCCTGGATTGCACCGCCGAGGCGGGAATCCGCCACCTGGGCAGGGGAAGGGCTTCCGGGGGGTCTTTGAGCGAAACTGCCCTTACCCGGGGTGGGCCCCGCACAGCCAGGAGCGGCGGAAGCTCCCTAAAGGTGCGGGGGCCACCGGAGCCGCAACCGAGACCCCGCCCCTGCACCGCCTCTTCCCCCCAAAACCCCGCCCCCTGCTCGGTACTTCCCCATCCCCTTACGGCGGGTGAACTGATGGGGCCCTGGGACCCCCGGTTCCGGCGCCCCTGCCGCAGAGCGCCGCTCGGTGGGGCTTTGCAGAACTGGGGCCTCGCCCTGTAGGCCCCTCAGCGCAGGGACGGTAGTTTAGGTAACTGTAGAGCACGAGGCGGCGTTATAGGGGCCTGCACACATTAATTGCAATCCCAGGCTTACAGGTTATTGGGAATAAAATTTCTACCCCGCTAAAAACCAAGACTCCCGTCCTCTGAAGCGTGGCCCAAAGGTGCCCTTAGAAAGAAGACTAATTTCATTTTCTGCTTATCAAACTAAAGTTGCCTTGTAAGGACTGGACAACGTGGAGGAAGCTTACATTGACAGTTAAGATGACATTGTTTGACTCTGTGTAAACAACATAGGAAGGAAAGTGCTTAGCCAGCCAGGTACGGCAAAACCAGTGTTGACAGGCTGCATTATCATGGATACATTGTAACACTATTACATATAATGCTTAATCTGTTAGTTAGGCAACACACCCTGCCTACCTGAGTATTCTTGCCATCTCTTTCTGACAAATATACACTTAAGCTTATTACCTGTGTCAATATTGTTCAATATTGATATGTTTGCAGACAACACAACTGCACTGTATTAGTACTTAAATACTAGTGTCATATTAAAAGAATTTTGAAATGTTTAAATTCAGAATTAAGTTGGAATCTTTGTCCTCTAGCCTACTGTTTTGGCAGAGGGTGGTAGTTGCTTCAAATGGTGGGTATTTACAGTTCAGGGAAATCTTCTTGCACAAAAAGTGCTTAGCTCAATCTCACATATGAGTTTTCTTGCTAATCTCAGTTTGTATCATGACTTTAAAAGATAGACTCTTCACATTTCCCTGTTTACCCACTTTGCTTGTCTGCAAAGCCCATATAACCTTTGTAGCTTAATGAACAGAAACTTCAGTTCTGTTTTTTAGTTAAGCAGTTTATTTAATATTGGTATTTAAGCAATCTAATCCAAACTAGTGCACTCAGAAGAAAGAAGATGGGGCATGTTTCAATATGTAGCTTCCAGAGAGACTGGACCGTGAATAAAAGTCCTTTTGCCCTTTACAATTATTTAAAATGGCTAAAGTACTAGCCAACTATTAATGCTGCAATTCTAAACTTTAAGCCATTTTATCTATTGCTCACTTTAGTGTGGCTACAATTTTCAATAGCCTTTCATTTGTGTCCAAGCAGGGTTGTGGTGTGTGTGTGTGTGTTTGTTTTTTTAAATCTGTAAAATATCTTTGCCAGTAGTTTTTAAATAGGTCAACTAAAAATAAAGTGGTGTGATCTTAGAAATCCTGATGCAAGAAACAATCATGTGAAAGTGGGGAAAGCAGACTTATACAGGAGACACTTAACCAGACTTGGAAAGATTCAATTTTTAAATTGATGAGTGTTGATAAACATTGATTTCACTGTACACACAAACCAACAAAACTTCCACCGATGATCAAAATTTACAGATAAACAGCATTTCTTACTTTGCCTACGAATTTTAGAGTTTGATTTAAGGATATTTACTTTGTATATTTTGACATCTGATGTTGACAACTTGTCAATGGTTATAAAGCTGTAACTTTTTGAATCTCAGCATATACTATCAAATAACTGTCTGGGCCCCTCCTCCCCATAATTTCCTGCAATTGAGAAAATTTAAATATATAAACATAAAAAAGCTTAGCACAGCTGTGAAAATTTAAATAGACGATAAACATTTTTAATTTGATACTAGTCAAATTATATTAATCAAATTCTCCCATGCCTATTTATCACTCTAGATATCCTGCCCTTCTTTCTTTAGGTGAAACTTCTATATGCACCAACATCCACAGCCAATGGGAGTTATCTGTTAAACAGTAAGCAACTCTTGGCATTAGCAGAGCTGCACAGAGATCAAGGACAAGAGATGGTCTGCAGTTGTACTCACTCTGCTTTTGTTACTACCTTTATTGGTTGTGACTAACAGCCAATGAGAAATTTTATAAATGCAAATATTATTTGGATTATAGTGCATTCTTTCACATGCTAAAGGGATGTTAAACTCTCAGCCTTAGGCTCTCAGTTCAGCTCATGCTTCCGTGGAAATAGTGCATTTTGTCACATTGCACAAAAAAAGCTACCTTAAAGGAGTGGAAAAAATTTTTTTTACTCAATGCTCTCAGTATCACCTGTTATTTTACTTTAAAAACCTCAGATTTAGACTCCAGAGTATAATGGAAAAAAAACTAAAATGACCTTTCAAATTTTATATTAGCTTGGCAGGTAAACCAAATGATTAGAAGTTCCAAAACGCCATCTAAAGACATGTCTACATGAGGTATTAGTGCATCCCAGATGTGGAGTAAATTCTGATACACACTAGCATGTCACACACTTGCTGTCTACGTGGACCCGGCTAGCATGCACTTAAGTTTCTTAATGTCTAAGTCAATATGCACTAAGGAGTTTTTAGTGCACACCAGCAGGCTTCACACAGACAGCAAGTATCTGCATGCTGGTGTGCACTAGAATTTACACTCCAGCTGGGGTGAACTAACACCATGTAGACAAGCTTTCAGCATTTATCTAATTTTGTAAAACCCTCTCTGTTCCTCCTCTCTCTAGTGAATATTTACTGAAGGTAGATGCAATAGTGTTGACTCTTTTAAAGAAGAGAACAAGACAATTTCAATGCAGGCAGAGTAACTGGATTTTAGAGCAGTCAGAGTTGGGTTTTAAAGAGAGCTGGTTTTAACCTTAACCATAGCAGAACTGGTGCTCTACTATAACTGATAATGGTAGAAGCTAAGATATGAAGTGGCCTTCAAAGGAGCCTGCAGTTGATAATCTTTGTGCAATTAAACTTTTTTCAACAACTTCTAATTTTTGAATGGGAAGATGTCTTGATGACTTATGGCTGAATTATCAACTGCAGTCTGATTTAATATCCTAGAACCACTTTACTCTAATCAGTTTGATTAAAACCTTTTTTACAATGCAGTCGGGGGGGGGGAGGAGTGAGTTTTACATGAAGTTCTGAAAGAACAAGACTGAGCCATTCCTTGTGCGGAGCTGGGACTTGTCAGTACCAGTATCTAGGCAATCAGAGCTAGTACTACAGTGAACTAATGGTAGCATCAGAAAGAAGCTAGTGCTTATTTTCTTGCAATGATGAATATAAACTGAATTTTTAATTATTTTGCATATTAATGACTCTCCAGATACTGTACTTAGCAGGTCTCTAGAAATACCTACAATAATGACCTGTTTTATTAGTGAGAAACTTAATGGAAACTCTACTAATTTGACAGCTTACAGCAAATGACAGAAAACATGTTATCCAAAAGACCTCCAGCAGCACAGAGTAGCCTTTTTATAATTAGGAAATGAATGTTAGCACTAGAGAAAATTGACAAAACTTCTTGTGTTGTGAAAGTTGCTGTAAAATGGAAGTAAAACCTCTCAGTGGACTTACAAATGACTTGACTAGCTATCTTGACTTCAAATATAGGGCTGATCAACACTGGAACCTTACGCTGGCATAGCTATGTCTCTCGGATAAAAATCCACATCCTGAGAGATGTAGCTCTGCCAGTGTAACACCTGTGTAGAAAGTGTTGGATTGACAGAAGAATTCTTCCCTCAACCTACTTACTACCTCTCAGAGATCAACTGCAGCACTTTCATGCCAGCTGAAAACTGAGAGCCAGCATGGAGAATTTTGTGTATTGAACTTTATGTTCTTGTTTTTAAATAAAAAAAGTTTATGTACACATGTGAGAACTGTACCCATTTGAATTATGGATGTTTCTTGTCTGACACAGATAGCTTTGTCTGACCATTTAAAAACTGCTCCAGAAGCTTCACTCAATACAGTATCTGTGTAATTTGTTTGGAGACTGAGGTGGCAGCACTTTCCTTTTCCTCTTGGCCTTGGTAGGAAATTATCTTCCACTGAGGTGTTTGTTCAAGTCATGTATACATGGGTGAGAAATACTATCACATGCCTTCTTTATCTTTTGAAGCAGTGGGGGATGGAAGGAAATTGTTGCGAAATGCTCCGTTAAACCATGCTCGTTAGAAGGAAATTGCAGAATTGACTATCAAGCCATACTGACTTTAAATGTGCAGACTGGACAAAACAATGGTAATTTGCCTTCAAGATTTAAGAAATACCCAATACGATAGTGTCCATTCCCAGCTCTTGCTGATGGGAACAAAAACACCTGTCATCTCATTGGAGACAGTTTGGCATGGAGGAGCACGAGTGCTTGTTTCAGTAGTGCATGGTGCCTGCCATATGTCTCATTGTGGTCTTGGAGCTGCTCTGTACAAGCCAGAAGATGGGTGGAGACAGCTAGAGGGGTGGGGGAGATGGGCAGCTTCAGTGGAAGCTTCCTGCAAGCTCCCACTAGCAGAATTGATGCATCCTTAGCTACAAATAGAGCTACCCTCCTATGATGGAGCTGCTGGGAGGCAGCTGTGGAAATTCCCCAGGATGCAATGGTGATGTGGGTGTAATTCAAAAGCCCTGAACACAAATAAGGGTGGACTAATCTCTAATGCATAAGCTTTCTAATGAGGTCACAAGACACAAACCTCATGAAGGAGGCTGGCTGAAGCTAAGAACAAGGATATTTAGAGATGCTACAGAAGGAAAGAACAAGCGGTCACAGATAATCTCAAGTCATAGCTATTATCTTGAAGAACCTGGATTCATTGCTACCAATTTTTAGTCCTTTTAATTAAGCCTTAACCTATTCCAGCAGAGCTTGTCTAATTATAGATGTTTAAATGCTTTTTGAATTTTTCTTAAATAGTGACTATCTTGTAGAGTTGAGACAATAGTGGCTGTATGGAAATCTCAGAATGAAGGATCCTCTATTTTCAGGATAGGGGGAGGAAGAAGAATCAGGCAGTTAACTGGCCACTAGATCAAAACAATTGAATGGAATTGTAGTCTCATCCAAAAATTATAATAGAAGATGGAGGTCTATGATGGCATAAAGTAAACTCTCCAATGTTGGAAGGGCCAGGAACAGTGCTCCTAATCTTACAAAATGCCATACAATAGAACTGCAGATTTACAAACACCAGAGTTACAAACTGACCAGTCAACCAAACACCTCATTTGGATTGAAAGTACACAATCAGACAAAAAAAACAATTATAGTACAGTGTTAAACAAACTGCTAAAAAATACAGAGAAAGCAGCATTTTATTTCTGCATAGTAAAGTTTCAAAGCTGTATTAAGTCAATGTTCAGTTGTAAACTTGTGAAAGAACCATAACGTTTTGTTCAGAATTATGAACAACCTCCATTCTCAGGGTGTTCATAACTGAGGTTCTACTGTATTTTTGTTCCTCATGAGAATCTCTTTCCATTGCTTTAGCTATGGAATAGCTGGTTCCACCAATGTGACAGGAGACCAAGTAAAGAAGTTGGATGTCCTTTCCAATGACCTGGTGATTAACATGCTCAAGTCATCCTTCACTACGTGTGTTATTGTGTCAGAAGAAAACAAAAATGCTATAATAGTAGATGCTGAAAAAAGGGTTAGTAACTTACAAAACTTGTCAATACTTGGATTCAAGTTAACTTTTTTACAAATACTTTTCTTCAAATATGTAAAAATTGAACTGGAGTTAAAGATTTCAAAGGCACTTAGCCAAAGATGTGTTTTTTTTTTTGTTTTTTTTTTTGTTTTTTCTGGATACAGGAAAATATTGACAGCTACATTTTCAATTCACTCCTACCTGGTTTCTTTCCTCCAGTTCTGCTCCCACATCTTTTGAGCTTTTCTTCCCCCTTTAGTCCTAAATTCGGTATTGTTTGTACTTCCTAACCTCTGGAGCAATTTGTATGTGTGGGTTGTGGGTTTGTTTTTGTTTTTTTCCTTCCTCCCCCAGATGGTTCTCAGGCAGGCTCTTCCTATAACATTTTTGTCTGACTATTGGACTATTTTTATGGATCAATCCATAAAGGTCCTTCCTCAGGCAAACTTTTCACTGAAGTCAGTAGGAGTGAGGACTTAAGGTCTGACTTAAAGAATTGACAGTGTCATTGAATTTTAGGGTAAGTGTAGGTTTTGACAGTTTATTTTAACTGCTTTGTAGTCTCCTAGAAATATTAAATTTCTACCACTGTTCTCCTGCCTCTTCAAAAATAAAAACCAATAAAAACAAGTTTTTGAATTTACTATGTGGCCTATGCAGCTGCATTATTTATATGTATTTGCGGGAATGTATACACTTGTGAGAGTAGTATTCGTGAATTGCTCCTGACTCATTTTGATGTCACCATGCCACAATTATGGTGGTGTTTTGCTAATTTTTTCCTAAAGAAATTTATCAAAGTACAATAGAATTTGTTTTGTTGGAACACTTTGGTGCCTTATGTCAATTAAACAGAACCTCCAGTTGAAAAGGCTAACAAGACTCAGTGCTGGAACACCTTAACTTTATTTTTTTTTTAAAACTTTATCTGAGACTGTGTTAAAGCATTTTGCTGCTGAATCTTCGCTAACATGCTCTAGCAAACGCAGAAGTACTGCCCCTGTTAAAGAGCCAGCACTGCTATTAAGGATTGCTGGACTTAAATGAGCTTCTGGGATCATGATGATTAAAAGGATACAATCCACTTAAACACTTCCTTTTTTCTTTTTTTTTTTTTACTTTTATGAACAAGTAACTTATAAGTAAAAGATTAGAGAAATTTCCCTTTGTTGGTATCCCTTGTCTGAGTCTTCCATGCAGCAGCAGGAGGTTGTGTTTTTTTTTTTTTGTAAATGATGGTAAAGCCACACATTGGCAGTGGGATGTGTGAGCAGGTGTAACAAATCTCAGTTTGGTGTTTCTTTGAAGTACACTGTACATTATTCAGGAGTTAGGTGTTGTTGTTGATCAGGTTGGGTTGTGGTTTTTTGTTTTTTTTTTAAATGGTTCAAATTATGAGCCTAAACAAAAACTGATCTCAATTTTTCTCGTGCTACTGTGTAAATTAAGGCACAATTTTCTTTTTATAAAAGATGAAAAGGTAAAAAACAGCTAGGGTGCTAGGTGTTGCAGGGCCTCCCTAGCAGTTGCGGCTTACTGTAAGTGTAGTAATAATTAAGCATACAGTGAGCTAGGGTTGACCTTTTAGCTTCAGTATTTTTCTTTGTGGCTGTAGCAAGACTTTACTGCACTGCATGTGCCATTACAAGAACAGTGGCATCATCTGTTCTTTCAGTTAAACATTTCCCAAATTCTGTTCATACAGACGCTCAAGCAATTAGACAGTGGTGAAAACTTAGCCAAAAATAAACCATCAAAATATTATTCCACTTCTTGAATATAGCTACATAACATTCCCTTAGGGCTTATCTACACTTAAATTTTATAGCGCTCTAACTTGCTGGCTCGTGGGGGTGAAAAATCACCCTCTGAGCGCAGCAAGTTTGAGCGTTTTAAAGCACTAGTGTGGACAGGCGCCAAGCATTCGGAGCTGGGCTCCCAACACTCGGAGCTATACCCTCCTGGAAGTGGATTACCAGGAGCACTGGGAGAGCTCTCTCCCACTGCTCACATGTGACCACACTCACACTTCAAAGCACTGCTGCAGGAGTGCTCTCTCTGCAGTGCTTTGAGGTTTCTAGTGTATACGTAGCCTTAGTTTAAAATGTTCTTGGCTAGAAATTAGTCTGAGTAGATTAGGTGGCAAAACATTTATTTGGGGTAGATGGGCAAATAACTAAATCCAGTTCCTCTGTCTTTATTTTCCAGGGTAAATATATAGTCTGCATGGATCCTCTCGATGGCTCTTCTAACATTGACTGCCTTGTTTCAATTGGAACTATCTTTGCCATCTACAGAAAGGTAAAGTGGGATGCTGTCATGCTAAGACAGTTGGGATAGGGGGCGAGTAGTAATTCTTCACACTTAAGCAGCTCCTGATGGAATAAAGTTGGATCTGAAGACTTAATGAAATCCAGCTAAATCTACAACTGCTCAGTTACACAATACCTTTGAGTGATACACAGCACATGGTTCATAGACCTAGATACATGCAATCCTGACTGATACTCAGCCAGTTAGATTCCTCTAACAATGACAAGGATAACAGGAGTTAAATGCTTCATACTCACTCATACAACTTGAGACTAAACAAAACACTAATTTAATCTACCTGAGTTACGTGCATTCTTCAATTAAACTGGTTCTCCCATCTTGTACAGGTAGTCCTATCAGCCTGAGGACCGGCTTCCAAGATGAGATTCAGTTTGAAGCATTGCTTGTAAATTTAACATGCCTAATTCATTCTGAAAGATAAGTCATTTGCAGGCATATGAAATACAGGATTAACATGTCTCAGTCATGGAAACTACTGTGAATTCAGACAAGACACACTGTCCATCTTTAACCACCCTGACCCAGGTTTTGATGCACCTGAAAGTAACTTCTTTGGGCTCACTTCCCCTGGGAGCAAAAGAAAACAAGTTCTTGGCACTAATCAATTGTAAACATTATGACCAAAGTTCCACTTTGTTTTTTAAATTCTGCCTCAGATTTCTGCATCAAATTGAAGGTACTCATTAAGGCTACATTTTTAGTAAAAGTCAGACATTTTATTAAAAATACCTGTGAATAAAATGTGGGGGGGGGGGGCAGCACACAGCCTGGGACCCCTGATGGTGCAGGAATGAGGGGGGTTGGTGGGGCCGGCAGGCTCTTTATCTGGTTCCGCACCTCACCCCCATCAGCAGCAGGCACCACGGTTCCTGGCCAATGGGAGCTGCGAAGCCAGTGCTCTGGGCAGAGGCACGCCGCAGAGCTGCCTGGCTATGTCGCTGCTTCCAGGGAGCCCCCCAGGTAAGCGCCAGCCAGAGCCCACCTTAACTCATCCCATGCCCCAACCCCCTGTCCCCTTCCACACCCAAACTCTGCTGAGGGTAGGGGGGTTGCGGGGTCCTGAGACTCCAGCTGGTGCACCTAGCGCAGGGGCTGCCTGAGTTGCCCCTGAGCCAGGCACACCAGACGCTGCAGAAGTCATGGAGGTCACAGAATCCATGACAAACTCTCAGCCTTACTCATCACTTTCAAGACACTACATATTTCTACCCCATCTTCTATTTCCTGCATTCCACCCTAACATTTGACTTCTCACTTTGGCCCTGATCCAGCAAAGCTCTTATGAATGTACTTTAAATTTAAACATGTGAGCAGCCCAGTTGACTATAAAGTTAATCATATATAGAAGAGCTTTGCCAGATCAGGGTCTGTCTCTCCTTTGCTTTCATCATGAATTATTTGTATAACTATAGCGCCTAGGAGCCCCAGTCATGGACCAGGACTCCGGGTCCGGCGGTAAGCAATCGATCTTCTGGGATCGATCCCGGAAGTGCTCGCCGTCGACACCGGTACTCCTGCTCAGTGAGAGGAGTATGCGGAGTCGACTGAGCCTGCCTGCCGCGTGTGGACCCGCGGTAAGTTCGAACTAAGATATTTCGACTTCAGCTACGTGAATAACAGATCTTAGTTCGAAGTGGGGGGTTAGTGTGGACCAGCCCAATGAGATCAATGCCTACCATGCTGACCAATATTGTATCACCACATGAGCAGCCTAATAGTTGTGAAGTTTTTGTCAGCATTACAGAACAGCAGAGTTTTAAGGAGAGACTTCTCTGGTTTTTTTTCTTTAATTAGTGACCTTACTCTAGCAATAAGCTAAAACCGGTATCAAGTTATTGCTGCTCTTCAGCAGTTGAAGGCATGCTGACTTAGGAGCGGGGCCGGAGCAGAGCAGTTCAAAAATTTGATTGCTCCAAATCCCTGTAAATGAATCATGGGAATTTTTAGTTTAAAAAAAAATCTTGACACTCTTCCTTCCTATTCCAGGCTTCCCCTGAGGAACCTTCTGAGAAAGATGCTTTACAGCCTGGACGTAATCTTGTGGCAGCTGGTTATGCCCTCTATGGGAGTGCCACAATGCTGGTGCTAGCCATCGAATCTGGTGTCAACTGTTTTATGCTTGACCCGGTAAGGAAGCATACATCTGGTATGAATAGTTTGCTCTTGTAGAGATAACACAATTCCAGAACAAATGTTTCCTAAGTGAATCAATATACAGACCTGCTTCCAAACTAAATCTTAACATCTGAAGATGCAGTACTAGTAAGAGAAGCAATGGGAGTTGATATGCCTATAAAAATAAAATAGATAAACCCCCAAAGGCTTCTGGCATTCTTCCCCCTCTGCTGGAGGCAAAGTGGTCATTAATAATATCACTCAAAATTGATATTTAGTCAGAATAAAGTATACATGTGCCACCTGATGTGATGAATATTTAAGCATTTTTTGTATTTGCAGAATTTCCCTTAAGACTGTCTCTTGTAATTTAGTACATTCCTTAACTCTAGTACCTTTAATCTTTTAGTAGGCTAGAGATGCAGAAATACATTTAATATTCTCTTACGCTTACAGATCATCCTGATTGTTTAAAAGAGTAAGTATGGAGTGTGTATGCATGTGTTTGACATCCTAGAAGCTATTGGCCATCTGACTTTTGAAATAAAGTATGTTTAAGGTCACACAGTGCAGTTGTCTGCAGTGATTCAGTTTAATTTAAAGCCATTCTATTGTAAATCAGGTTTTGCCAGTTACTTTTACCAATAGTAAATCATGTTTGGAATATGCCATGGCAGTAGTTTCAAGGAAGTAGAATTTGATGTTTTCCATATAGTAATGGTTTAAATGTCTGCATGTATTACCAACTTTTTAGTTTGTTTAGAAACTAGGAGACTACAATTTTTTTTTTCCCCCTCTTACAAATGTTAAAACTTACTGCAGTAGAGACTAGATACCTTAGACATTTGGTAATTATATAGTATACCTTTGGAGGGCTTTGGAGCTGTGCTCCAGCTCCGCTCCAGCCAAAAACCTGCAGCTCCACTGCTCCGTGCGCCACTCCAAAGCCCTGCTATATACAGATCCTTTCATCACTACATTACTGTTTTCATTCTGGTCAGACTAATAGTGTCAAACTTGTTACCATCTCATGGCTAGTCAAATTGAGTTAGAAATCTCAGTCCAGCTCCTAATGAATAGGTCTTCACAATCCCTAAAACCTGCCCACAATTGCACCTGGACTATCAGTTGTAAAAAGAAAATAAAGAACTGAGTGGACTTGCATCAAACTACTCTCTTGACACAGGATAATTATTTTGGAGATGGGGAGTGATCATGTTAAGAAATTTGCATGAGTCAGGTCTTTTGGGATATCTTATATGAATACGCAAGACTTTTGCTCCAAGACTACAGAGCTGTACTCTTTTTCCCGCCTCCAGTACTGAATTGTAAAAAGAAAATGGAAACTGCAGTAGGTTTTCACTAAATTGTATGTAGCATTCACTTGCCTTTAGTCTTGGGAAGAACATGCACACAGTTATTGACTTGCTTTCTCATTATTGTCAGGCAATTGGGGAATTCATTTTGGTTGAGAAGAATGTGAAAATCAAAAAGAGAGGAAATATCTACAGTCTCAATGAGGGCTATGCTGCATATTTTGATCCTGCAGTTACTGAATATCTTCAAAAGAAGAAATTCCCTCAGGTAAATGTTCACTTTCTAGAGAAATTTTTCTAAGATAAGCAAATGGTCAGTGCCTCAAACTTTGACACCCTGCACGTATGCATGATAACTGAATGTAAATGCCAAAGTTAGACAAGACTGAACACTAAGTGTACAAATCAAAGTGCACCAACTATTTCTTAGGCTTTGTTTAACTTGGCAATCTCTGAAGTCATTTTATGGATCAGTAAGCCACCATGGCTGACTATTTGTTTATACATAGTTAGAGCTTGTTTTTCCCTCTCTTATATACTTTAAGTCCACCAGCATTTTGTGTTAACTTCATTTTGGTGGGGTAAGGAGCACCACAAAACACTCAGAGTGGCTGATTCAAAAGTTTCAGCAGCTAGTCCAATTAATGGTGATAGGCATACAACTCCCACCCCCTTTTTCGATAAAGTACTTGTATTTTTTCCATCCTGTTTCCCTTGCTGCTGTAGCCAGTGCTGGGTCTAGGAAGGCGTTGGGGTTTGAGGCCATGCTCTATGGTGGCTGAGTGGAGAGGAACTCTCATCCACTGCTATAGGAGCAGCACTTAAGAGGAAGTGAGAGGTCGGCTCCTTCCCTCCCACAACACAGGTCCATCTGATGGTAATTGGCTGGAATACTGAATGAGTGTGGAAACAAGACTTGTGCTTAGTGCTGCTGCAAGATGACTATGACTATCCTCTTGCTTAAAGGACTACTCAAATGGCAGGGTCTGTTTTAAAGCTATGTGAATACCTGCCATGAAGCCAGAAATTGATAGGTGCCAATAAGAACCTAGATACATTCCCTCTGTCATACCCAACTGGATGTTAACTTCCTCCTTAATTACCCAGAACTGAGTCTGGACAGGTCCCCAGAGCTACCACCCACTGTTAGAAAACTCACATGGGAACCCTAGTGACAACAGGTGACTTTACATCTTATCTATGTCCAGTGCTAATTGCATTGGCTGAGTACTACCTGATGAATACCTTAAGTCAGGGGTGGCCAATGTGAGCCTAAGAAGGAGCCAGAATTTACAAAAGTACATTGCCAAAGAGCCACAGTAATATGCCAGCTGCAGCTCCCCCATCAGCTCTGCCTCCTCCCATCCACAGCGCATCCTGCCTGACAGTAGCCCCGTGGATCAGCACCTCCTCAGGCCTCCCCCCTACTGCAATCAGCTGTTTCACGGTGTGCAGGAGGCTCAGGGGAGCAGCCAGGGTGCAGCATGGGCCTTGAGGGAAGTAGTGGAGAGGGGGCAGAGCCAGGGGTTGAGCAGTGAGTGCACATACCCACCCCTGGCACATTGAAAAGTTGATGCCTGTAGCTCCAGCCCCGGAGTCGGTGCCTGTGCAAGGAGCCGCATATTAATTTCTGAAGAGTTACATGCAGCTCCAGAGCCATGGGTTGGCCACCCCTGCCTTAAGTTAAATAAAACCTTAGGGATTTTTGTTAACTTGTGTCAGAGCTAGCAGGACCTTGATTTGATAAACTGAACCACTGAGAATCTTGATAAAATTAAGAAGCTCTTTGGAGTTAGATCTGGGCTAACTTCAAAAATCAGACTGAAGTAAAGTCAGCTATTGCAAACGTGAAAGATGCTGCTTTATCAGTAGCAGTGTTGTATGCAGTGATTGATCTTCCTTTGCTATCAGCACAACTATAATAGGGCATAATTCTTTTTACAATACAACATGCCATCTCAAAGAAGCATATTTTCATGTGGATTTTTATAGGGTTTTAAAATACTTAGTTCTCACTTGACAGCTTTGGAGACACATACACGTTAAATGCGATATCTGAAATTCAAGCTTCCCTATACTGCTAACTGTCTCTGAACTAGAAAACCATCTCCAAAGGTACATCTACACTGCAGCTGGGACTGTGCTTCCCAGCTAGGGTAGACAAACACATGCTAGCTCTGCTTGAGCTAGCATGCTAAAAATAGCAATGTGGTTGGGGGTAGCCACCTGATTGCAAACCCAGCTGGATGTCAGGGTATGTAGCTGGGTGCTTAGCCCAAGTTGCCACCTGTGTGCTACCTCTAGCCACATTACTAGTTTTAGCATGTTTGATGAAGCAGAGCTAGCATCTGTCTGCCCCAGCTGGGCAGCATGCTCCACAATGCAATGCAGAGTCACCCCAAGAGTAGGAAGAAAGTCTCCACTCTCATTAAGTCTTTGATTCCTCTCTGCTGAGAGGGCTAACAAAAGCTTTCACAAAACTTAAGAGGCTACTAACAAATCATTCCAAGCAGATAATTAGATAACCTTTTTCTCTGTCCCAAATCCTCTTTGAATTGGTGGCCTTGAGGGAAAGTGCCACATCTCCTTGCTAAGCCATTCACTGTTAGTTTGTGAAGATTTTTCAGAGGACAACAAAGCCTAAAGAAAATCTGTCAGTCTAACTTTTATAGTTTCTGTCTGCCTAGCTTTAAACTAAATGACCTAGCTTTCAGCCTTCTGGCTCACTCCTCTGGTTTCTGAGAGAGGATGCTTTTAAACATTGCTTGTCCTGAAGCCTAGTCCAACTGCAGGTTAGAAGCTACATCATCACACTGTGCCTGTTGCAAAGCTGAAAACTAATTGGAGCCAAACCAGCATTTCTCCCTCCACAGCAATCTGTGGGGCCCAGTGCCACACTGGTTGTTCTTGATACAAGGGACTAGTTAGACACCATTCAGATATCATGAAGAGGCAGGAGGATGGGATGTTGAATCCCCTGCCCCTAATCATATCAGAAGGAAAGGAGTTGCCAAGGAAAAATCCATGACAAGAGGTACCAACACAGAGGACTCTTCTCCCCACTGCATTTAACCATTGAGCAGAGTTTGGAATACCTCCCCTGCCACCAGTAGGGTATAAAGGGCAGAAGTAGTCCCTAGAGCAGTGGTCACCACCCGTCAATCGCGATAGACTGGGAGAGTCTCCAGGATCGACCACTCAATCACAATCTCCGGCCGTGGCAGCGCAGTGGGGTTGCCTGCTGCTAAGGCAGACTTCCTGCCTGCCACAGCCCCACACCGTTCCCTAAAGTGGCCAGCATGCCCCTTGGGGGTGAGGGGAGGGCAGAGGTGGGCAAGGGTCTCCATGTGCTGCTCCTGCCTGCAAACACCGCCCCTGCAGCTCCCATTGTCCAGGAACGGGGAGCTGTGGCCAATGGGAGCTGCGGGAGCGGTGCCTGCAGAGAACAGTAGCATGCAGAGCCACATGCCTCCCCCAGGGGCCGCAGAGGCACGTTGACCCCTTCTGGGAGCATCATAGCCACATGGTGCACTACTGGCTGGCAGGTTGGGGGATGGCCTGGCTTGTGATAGGGAGGAAGTGCTGACGTGCTTGAGTGGAACCAAGCCCCACTGGGCTGCCAACTGGGAACCACCTGAGGTAAGTGCCCCCCTCCCAGAGCCAGTGCCCCATACCCTCTCCTGCACCCCTACCCCAACCCTCACCCCCTCCCAGAGCCCACACCCCCTCCTGCACCTCATACTCTGCCCCAGCCCAGAGCCCCCCGCCTGTACCCAAACTCCCTCCCAGAGCTTGCACCCCCCCATTCCTCCTGCCCCAGGCTCAGCCCGGAGCCCCCTCCCACACTGCAAACCCCTCGGCCCCAGCCCAGAGCCTGCACCCCCTCCCAACCTCCTGCCCCAGCCCAGTGAAAGTGAGTGAGGATGGGGGGGGCGGGGTGGACTGGGCAGGGCCTCGGGGAAGGGGTGGGGTAGATCCTGAATTGTCCTTAACATCAAAAAGTGATGTTGAGTGTAGAGAGGTTGGAGACCACTGCCATAGAGCAAAATACAATAAAACCTCTATTGACAAACACTAGCCTTATGAACAATCAGTTAGGAGCCATTTTTCCTGACTGGAGGGAGTTGTGGGGAGGGAGGTGGAAGTACTAATAGTACTACTACTAAGAATAATTAATAGTGACCTCAAATATCAACAGCCCTTCAGATTCCAGTGCATTGGAAATTGTTTTTCAGTGTTTGAAGAACATGAAGAAAGTGATGATGCAATGCACCGTACTGCAGCTTATGCACTGGTACCTACTGCAGTTTTGAGATGTTGCAAGTTATGAATTTGATCCTCCCCCATTAGTTCATAAAACAGGGGTTCTGCTATAGATTTGATTAACTTATAACTCTGAAGTGGTGTGATCTGGTGGGCACAACTTGATGGAGAGGAGCAAGGGACAGCACTGGGTTTGGGGTTTTTTGGTTTGTTTTTTTTTCTGCCCAATGGAAGATGGCAACTCTAGTTTCTAACATTGTCTTGTCAGTACTAAGAAGGTAGCATGCTTAAGGCTCTGGAATGGGAATCTGGAGTCCGTGACACATTTGTCTCTGCCACTGACCTTTTGTATGATGTTGATGCAAGATGACTTGCCCAGTACCTCTGTTTTCCCATCTGTAAAATGAGGATGATAATTAAGCTTTCTTTGTAAATTACTTTGAGTTCTGTGGATGAAAAACCACTATGCAAGAGACAAGTTATTACCACTAAAAAGCTAACAAGATTTAATCAAAGGTTGTTTATCAAATGTCTTTATACAGGATGGCAGCTCTCCGTATGGTGCGAGGTATATAGGTTCTATGGTAGCTGATGTACATCGTACTCTAGTGTATGGTGGAATCTTTTTATATCCGGCCAACTCCAAAAGCCCCAAAGGAAAGGTAAAAATGAATTAACCTAATTTTAGAAAGTATGTAGTCTGATGCAATCAGTGTTGTCTAAACTATTAAGACTTTTACAAATTAACAGCCAGTTTTTAAATGTTTTATAGTGCACAAATTGCAAGAATATATCTACTGCCATGGCTTGACACTGCAGGTTTTTTTTTATTTTTTTAAGTAGCATTAAAACACATTAAGAACTAGGTGCTCCCCCAATAAGCCAGTCAGTTCTGCCCTCTCACCATATCAGTGTAGGATTCCTCTGCTGCTCTCCTGGTTGTGCCAGAGACCCATGGGATCCCACCCCCCTAGTCTCTCCCAATCCCCTGGCCTCTTTCATAGATTCATACTTTCCAAGGTCAGAAGGGACTATTGT
Organism: Trachemys scripta elegans; assembly: GCF_013100865.1. Lineage (NCBI taxonomy): Eukaryota > Metazoa > Chordata > Testudines > Emydidae > Trachemys > Trachemys scripta. The sequence goes on from NC_048303.1 coordinate 84,938,671, forward strand.
GATCATCTCCTCTCACCTCCTGTATAATACAGGCCACAGAATTTCCCTAAACTAATTCCTAAAGCATATCTTTTAGAAAAACATCCAATCTTGATTTAAAGATTGCCAGCAATTGGTAAATTGTTCAACTGGTTAATTACTCACTTAAAAATGTACACTATTTCCAGTTTGAAATGGGCTAGCTTCAACTTCCAGCTGTTAAAATAAAAATCTCCTGGAGATGCCTTAAAGCAGTGGTTCTCAACCTGGGGTACACATACCTTCCAGGAGATACATCAACTCATCTAGATATTTGCCTAGTTTTACAATAGGCTACATAAAAAGCACTAGTGAAATCACTACATACAAAACATTTCATAGTCAATTATTTGTTTATACTGCTCTGTATACTATACACTGAAATGTAAGTACAAGATTTATATTCCAACTGATTTTATAGTTAAATGGTCAAAATAAGTAAGCAATTTTTCAGTAATAGTATGCTGTGACACTCTTTGTATTTTTATGTCTGATTTTGTAAGCAAGTAGTTTAAGTGAGGTGAAACTTGAGGGTACACAAAACAAATCAGACTCCTGAAAGGGGCACAGTAGTCTGGAAATGTTGAGAACCACTGCCTTAAGGGAGCTATTGCTTGTAGACCATTCTACTACTTGTTCCTCTACTCTCTGCCACCACTCTCTGGTGGTCTGTGAGAAAGTGTTGTGACTCTAGGCACTTGCATTCGTACTCCACCCTCCCATCCTCACAGAATTGGTAGAGCTCAGTCTGCTCTCTTCTCTGCTTTCCCCTTTCTCCTCCCAAGAATAGGGGAGGACAACTGTTTATTCAGCAAAATTTCAATCTGTTTTGAAAACTTCTGGGTGAATTATTGCTTCAGCTTGTAATGAATAACAGTCTTATCTACACAAACAAGGACACAATCAGTTTTTTCTCAATGCAAACTTCAGTGACCTGTAGTTTTTTTTTAAACATAACTAGTCATTAAGTGTTGTGCACACAGTCAGTCACTCTACAGCAGTGATTCACAACCTTTCCAGACTATTCTACCCCTTTCAGGAGGCTGTCTCTTGTGGACCCTTAAGTTCCACCTCACGTAAACTATTGCTTACAAAATCAGACATAAAAATACAAGTGTCGCAGCACACTATTACTGAAAAATTGCTTACAAAATGAGAAAGTATGTATGAAAGTTGTTTGTACTGACTTTAACAGGCTACATAAAAAGCACTAGCAAACTATGCAAATATTTTAGATGTTATACCCCCTGAAAGATCTCTGCACACCCCCAGGGTACCCACGCCCCCCTGGTCGAGAACCACTTCTCTACAGTACTCAGCATTCACTCAAGTGCTGCACAATGCCTGCAGTTAACAGAAAGGTGAACAATCTACATAAAGAGAGCACGTGGCAACACTATGTTCACCATATGGGAGATGGGGACAAATATAGACAGTGATGTTTTGGCCATACTAGGAAAAAAGGGACACCATATATAAGCTTGATCTTTGCTTCAAGAGGTAAATATGAAATATTTACTGCTGATTTTTCTACTTAGTATGATTAATACTAGAAAACTTCGATATACATTTTATACAAAATATCCTGCAATAGTGTACTCTAGTGGTCACTATAATTTTGGCTTCTGTCTTCCAGCTGAGGCTTCTCTATGAATGTAACCCCATGGCTTTTGTAATTGAGAAGGCTGGGGGAATGGCTACTACAGGGAACCAAGCAGTACTGGATATAGTGCCTGAGGATATCCACCAGAGAGCACCTATTGCTCTGGGATCTCCTGATGATGTGCAGGAGTACATTGACATGGTCAAGAAGCATTCAGCCAAGTGAAATAGTCTTGCTGCAGTACAAAGAAGTGCCTTACAATTGGACCAAACATCCTGTGAAGTACTAGTGACTTAAGCTATTGTAGGAAAGCAAGAGAACCATATTTTCATTGTGTTTACCAAAAAATAAACTGTTAATATGTGCAACAAAAATGCATTTTTTCACTGTGGCATTAAAGCAAAACTTTAAGGGAATAATGTGCTTCCTCTTACCTCATAACTACACAATCCACCATATTTGATTAAAAAAAAGTTGTGTTGTAGGTACAGTGGCCATTTGCAAACATCTCATTTCCCTCCAGTGCTAAAGAATGCCACAGCAGAGGGCCTTTTACAGGGAACACCATACTTTTCTGAAAGATTTCTCCCTGCAGATGGCTGACTGCAGTTTCCTTGTAGCCTGACTTATTGGGCCTTGTAAATACTAGAATCTTCAGTCCTGTTGCAACATTTGTAAATGCTAATCTAGATATTCCACAAACACTTGTTCCAGGACACAGATGTTTGTTCCTGATTATGGTCAACCTAGGATCATTCTGATCAGCAACAAATATTTATGGTGCATCTAGATTAGCATTTACAACGGTTAGCTGACTGGCATTCAACTCTAGTCTAGATGAGGCCTTTGAGGCTAATCTAGATTTGGAGGGACTATGTTCAGAGGGTATAGCTCTGCTATGCTTAGCTCTTTGACCAAAAGCAGGCTGCTGTATGTTGAAGCCTCGCTACTGCTGAGAAGTTCAGCCCCAGTTATTGTTCCTAGAGGTGTCTTGAAAGCATGGATCATAACAGGTGTACAGCAAGATGTGGTTTGTTAGTGAAGCCACGGAAAGGCACTCTTGTGCCCCTCAAGCAGCCATAAATCCACTAAGACCTTCCAGAACCACACACTAACCTGCTAATTGGTGAGCTCCTATGAGTGCTTCAAAATCCCCCCTGTCTGCCCATCAGTCTCTGGATAGAGTGTAGGGTGTGTGTTATGACCAATAAAGCCCAAAGCAGCCTGGGACCAGCCTACCTGAAGGAAGCGCCTCTTCCTGCTGACCACAAGAGGGACCCCTCCCCCAATAGGAGGGAGCAACTTGCAGGGCATTCTGAGGACTCAGATTCTGGAACTTGCTCTCTCTGGTCTGAAATAGTCTGAATTTGGTGACCTCCAAATATATGGCAAGATGTTTGATATGCTTTTGGGAAAAGACTAAGGGTATGCTTCCCAGCATGATAAAAGTGGATGTGTGAAAGGAATTTCTGTATATGTCTCACTGAGTTCCTGTTGAAATAGCTCCTTAATGCTGCTGAGACTTCACTGCATTATTAATGTTGGGGCTCTAGAGCCTCAGGTAAGCATATTTTTGTTTTTAAATCTAAACAGAGGCTGAGGACATAGCTCCTACCAGCTCTCTCTCAAGGCTCCATGCAGCTTAGAAGTGTCTCCAGGGTTTTTATATTTAAAATTCGCATTAGAGTGACAAGCCAATCCATGCACATGAAACGATAGGTACAAGGGATACTGTACCTGTTAGTATTTCCTTAGCTGTGTTTTATGCTGAACTACATCAGGAATTCCTAGCTGGCCCATATCTATTTTTAAAAACTACACCCTGGCAGAAGGTAAAGGTTATAGAATGAAGGACAGTACTGCCTAATCATAGCAGTTCAGTTTTTAGATTAGATAGTAGGGATTTTCTTTTGGGGAGGGAATGGAGAGAAATACAGACTGTCATTTGAACAAGTTAGTGTTGAACGTTAAGGGGGTAGGTGTTAGCTGTAAGGTATACAGGGCTAGTATGAAAGCTCACGTGACTTTGACTGCTTTTTAAATTTGTTGTAACCATTTACAGAAAAATCTGCAAGATACTTATAAATCCATTGGCAGAATTAGCCATTCATACTGAATGGAAGTGAAAGGATTACTCTCACCAGAGTGTAAATCTTTAGCTGCAATTGCCATATTGGCTACTCTTCTGCTAAGACATTGAAGAACTTTGGCATTTGATGAAAGGTCATCAGCTCTGATTACAGCCTATATATGTAACAAACTACTAACATTTAAAATTTGGAGGGGGGAGGGGAGGAGAGGGTCCAGGGGCGTCATGTTTAAGAAGCAGCTCTAGCCCCCCATCCTAATAGAAATGTGAATCATTACCACTTCTTTTGTAGTGATTGTCAGGCAAAGCAAGAGAAGAATCCTATCAAACTGGATCTTGACAAGGCTTCATGTATATTTTAAATTACTTTAAATTTCTATAGCACCTCTAGCTTAAGGGCCACTCAAGCATTTTTATGAACATAATTGCACACCTGAGAGGTTTTATTCCCCTCCCTCACATTAAACAGTATTGATAATTCACAGTATTAAACACTTATTTTGTCCAGCAAAACAGCTTGAATACCTTGTCCTATGTGACCTTGCGCATCTTTGGCAGAACCAGGAATAGGACTCAGATTTCCTGATATCCAGTCTTGTGCCTTAAACACCAGTTGATCCTTCCTCTGTTTCCACTCTGAACCCACCATTTGTCTACAATAAATCTCAAAGTTTGCAAGTAGAATCATATGTGGAAATTAATGCAGTGTTGTAGGGGTGTATGAGTGCTCGTTTATTGCTTTTCATTTTATAAATACAAAGCATACTGACATTTATTACCTGCTTTAAGATTTAATGGACTTTGCACCTAAAAGAAAAGTTCAAATAATGGTTTTATTAGCTTCAACAACACCCTTGAACCAACTAAAACAAATTTTTGATTAGAATTTGTTACTGAACTTTATCCCCATTCCAGTGTGGGGACATATAGATACATGGGTTCTGAACCTGGGATAAGTGGAACAGGTGAAGTGAATCATAACCATCCTGCCATTCCTGTGCTGCTAAATGGGCTGTGGTTGGATGGGCCCAGCAAGATTCTGGCTAGACAGGATAGAGGTTTAGGGCTAGAAGGGTTCCAGTATGGAAATGGTTGAGAATCACTGCTTAAGGCTGCATGTACAACTTTAACTCTGTCCCCTTGTGAATATGCAGTATAATAGTTTAATCACACTTCCTGAAGTAACAAACTATTTTAGGTTTTTCTCTTCAAAGAAAGAAAAGTCGTACAACCTGGCAAAAGATGCTCCAAAATATCACAATAGTCAGCAGCACTGCTATGGGTACTCGCATGGCCCCACAGTATGCCAACATTTTTATGGCTGACTTAGAACAACACTTCCACAGCTCTCGTTCCCTAATGCCCCTACTCTACTTACGCTATATTGATGACATCATCATCTGGACCCATGGAAAAAAAGCCTTGAGGAATTCCACCGGGATTTCAACCATTTCCACCCCACCATCAACCTCAGCCTGGACCACACAAGAGATCGACTTCCCAGACACTACAGTGCTAATAAGCGATGGTCACATAAATACCACCCTATACCGGAAACCTACTAACCACTAAATTTACCTACATGCCTCCAGCTTTCATCCAGACCAGATCACATGATCCATTGTGTGCAGCCAAGCTCTAAGATACAACTGCATTTGCTTCAATCCCTCAGACAGAGACACACACCTACAGGATCTCTATCAAGCGTTCTTAAAACTACAATACCCACTTGGTGAAGTGAAGAAACAGATTGACAGAGCCAGAAGGGTACCCAGAAGTCACCTACTACAAGACAGGCCCAACAAAGAAAGTAACAGAACGCCACTAGCCATCACCTACAGCCCCCAACTAAAACCTCTCCAGCACATCATTAAGGATCTACAACCTATCCTGAAGGATGATCCCTCACTCTCACAGACCTTGGGAGACAGGCCCCCAACCTGAAGCAAGTACTCACCGGCAACTACACACCACACAACAAAAACACTAACCCAGGAACCAAACCCTGCAACAAACCCTGGTGCCAACTCTGTCCACATATCTATTCAAGGGCCACCATCATAGGACCTAACCACACCATCAGGGGCTCATTCACCTGCACGTCTACCAATGTGATATATGCCATCATGTGCCAGCAATGGCCCTCTGCCATGTACATTGGCCAAACCAGACAGTCTCTACGCAAAAGAATAAATGGACACAAATCTGACATCAGGAATTATAACATTCAAAAATCAGTAGGAGAACATTTCAATCTCCCTGGTCATTCAATAAAAGATTTAAAAGTGGCAAATCTTCAACAGAAACCTTCAAAAACAGACTCCAATGTGAAACTAAAGAACTGGAATTAATTTGCAAACTGGACACCATCAAATTAGGCCTGAATAAAGACTGGGAGTGGATGGGTCATTAGAAAACCTAATTTTCCCATCCTAATTTTCCCCTACTGTTACTCACACCTTCTTGTCAACTGTTTGAAATGGGCACCCTCATTACCACTACAAAAGTGATTTTTTCCTCCCTTGGTATTCTACTGTTAATTGAATTGTCTCGTTAGACTGACCCCCCCCTCCCCACTTAGTAAGGCAACTCCCATCTTTTCATGTACTATGTATATATACACACCTGCTACTGTTGTTTTTGCTGACACAGACTAACACAGCTACCACTCTGAAACCTGTCAAAATATCACAGACTCATACTTTGATTCATGTGCTTTGAAGTAAATCATGATAGTCTACATGAAAGATAGAAGAAAATATTCTGGAAATTATCAGCATCTTGGAGGACAGAGGTAACAGAGTTGATAGCTTGCACTCAAACCTTGTGGAGATCCATCTGAGTAACTCAATTTGCCACTTCATATGCTCCTTCCTTAGAGATACGACAAAGATCCCGAGAGCTGAAGTCTACCAGATACAGCATGCACTTATCCCTTGCCCCTTGGTGTCACGTAGCATTGTCAGCTTTTGATTTTTAAAAGGATGATAAAGTTAACAATTGGGGCTAACTTTTTCATACTATGTTGTTTTTGCATCTACACTCTGTGTCCTTACTGTCTTATCTGTATTGAGACAAACTACACCAGGTGTAATTAAAATGTTAATATCAGCTCATGTGTAATTATCAGGTTAGAGAATCTGTGCTATCAGTCCTATTTCACTTACATTTCTCTGTCCACACATAGCAGTATTCTAACAAATAATAATACTGCTTGGCTCTTATGTAGTGTTTTTTCATCAGATCTTAAAGCGCTTCACAATCATAAGGCTGTCCAAGCATGCTGAGAGTGTAATGCAGTTGCAAGTTAGTGCCTGTCTATATTAGAAAAGTTGCACCAGTGTAACTTTGATTACAATTAATTGATTTTTAAATCAATCTAGTGACATTGCTGCAAACTTGTGGTGTATAGAAATGCTTAAAGTTTAACTTGCTCTTGTAAGTTATTGAATAACTACTTAGCCATATCTCAGGCTTTAATTCACCAGTGCTTTTCACCTACACTGCACTGTAATATTACAAGTTAGCATGGACTAAGAAAGAATGATAGCCTGCTGTGATCATGTTCAACTAACAAGGAATATAAGACACCTTTAGAGAAAATTTGTAGCAAATCAATGTGTAGATGCTAAGCATGCTAGTGTCTAGTTATATAATTTAGCATGCCAGAACAGTTTCCATGAGACAACCAACTAAGCTCACACTACCCATATGAAGTAGGTACTTTAGGTACTAGCCCCTTTTTAACAGGGGCACATGCTTAAGATGTGATTTTTCAGAAGTGTAGCACTCTGCAGCCTTCCTGCGCCCAGGGAGAGGCCATGCAACTTCCACTGACTTCACTGGGAATTGTGCAAGTGCTGAATGGTAGTGGTGGTGGTGGCCTGTGATATACATGTCAGATTAGATGGTTTGGTGGCCCCTTCTGGCCTTTAGCACTAGGACTCTAAATGCCTTTGAAAGCTAGGCCCTCTGTGACCAGGGAGCTGAAGAAGCATACCAAAGTGGGACAGCCAGTGCCTCATGGCACTGATCTTTGCTGCCCAGCCCCGCAACATTGTGGGCAAAATTTCCAGTTCAAAAACTGAAACTTGGCTATTGACCCCACAGCTAAATTGCTTAGTCCGTGTTGTACTGGAAGAGATCACTAGTGTACCGATTTCAGAGTGCTTAGTGTTGTTGGTGTCACTAGGCATAACCCTAGGTAACTCGGGAGGGTGGAAGGCCACTAAGTGTCAATGAAGCCTTCCTGCACTAGGCCTATATGAACCAAACTTCTTCCATGTTTAAACTCTAATCAACCTCAAAAGCCAGGTGCAATTGGAATATGTAAGCAACCAGTTATCTGTGTGCAACCCCCTGCTCACACCGGTATCAAGCGGTAATAATGAGGCCTGCATGTTTCTGACTGAAGGGAAAAAGGACAAAATAACGGTTTAAAGAAGTTACTAACAAGCTAGGCTTATAGCTGCCAAGAATGACTTAACTGCTTAAATGTAATCGTTATTTGCTTAGTAACTGTTACCAGGGAAGGGAGGGAAAGGGGGGGGGGGTGAAGCTTAACTGCAAAACGTATAAAAGAAGAAAAACTGTTTCTGTTAGTGTGCTTGATTTGAGACTTGCCAGTCTCCTTGCACCGCTTTGGGATCCCAAATAAACTTTGATTGTTTCTCCACCCCTGGTGTGTTTATTGGCGCAAAGCACACTGGGCAACAAACCCCGCTGTTGCTGTCCTCGGGCACTCTGTGCCGGCAACAGTGTGATGTGCAGCAGAATCGATTGCATAAGGAACTAGCATATCAACAACGCTGTTGCATATTTTCTCCATTTGAAATTTGTCAAGAAGCTGTCAAATAAGTGAACTGATTTATCTTTCAGACTCAGCTGGAGCAAGATATAATTCTAGTTTCGTCTTTGTTACAGACCGTTCCCCTATCTATCTGCTGAATGGCACTTAACTGACTTGCTAGCAAGACATCTGTACTAATAACCTTTCACTGCTCTCCACGCAACAGGATTAGTATTATGTTTGCAAATCACTAGATTAAATATGTGGAGGAGAAGGGGGAGGAGGGTAGTTTTTCAGTAGTTGTCTCTTTCCCAAGCTGCTTTTATGCATCCTGGGAGATCTACACAACAGGCAGACTGCACAGCTATTTCAAGCATTTAAATCACATGGGCTCAAGAACATTTTAATAAACCATGTCTAGCACACGAGCCAACAGCGTCTCCTTAAAATACAACAGCTACTGAGGAGAAGCAACGTTGCAGGAAAGCAACTAGTTCTAACTAAAAAGATAACTTTATTTGCCAGCAAAGATGTCAGACAGAAGTCCCTTCGAAACAGATATGTTAACCCTTACCCGATACGTTATGGAAAAGGGACGACGCGTTAAAGGCGCTACAGGGGAGCTGACACAGCTGCTCAACTCAATGCTGACTGCCGTGAAGGCCACCTCCTCTGCAGTCAGAAAGGCAGGCCTCGCCCACATGTGAGTCCTATTTAGACATATGGGGGAAGGGAGGAGGAGGAGAGGGATTTGCCTCCACATGAAGACTGGGAAAAGGGCAAGAGTTTTGTGAATTTTTTCAAAAATTCACCCACTTTAAATTCAATATGCTTCTTTTAAACCATGTAACAGAAAGTATGAATTCTGAACCCAAAATCTAGCAAAAATGATATTAGAAATGATGTACATGCCAGAAGGGGGAGTGTGGGTTTATGGAGAATTTTAAAATTGTTCCTGAAATGTTCCCTGAGACTAGCTGTGGTTCTGCAAAATTTCAGTTTAAAAACAGTCAAATGAAAGCAAAACAAAAACCTAGTGCCATTATTTCCTGTCCTAATCATCTTCTTATCTTTTTTAAATGGTGAAACTGGTGTATTTTTAAGTCTTAGAAAATTTGAAGACTATCACATTTAGATATCTTCTGCTAACGTCCAAACAGATTGTCACAGCTAGCGTCTGAACTGTGGAAAATCAGGGTTTACCTTGGGAATGCTGATGTCCATATCCATTACTACAGTACTAACAATATTATGATTCAGCAGTGCTAAGAGAAGGCCATATACTGTCCTCCTTGTGTGTATCCCACTCCCTCGGGTGTCAAGGTCACCCGAAAGTGGTGTGTGGCCCTATGTGAAGGGCAAACACAACCAGCTCGTCTGGCTTCTGGTCTATTAGAAGATGGGAACTGAGGATTGCCTTGAAATGGTCTGAAATGAACTGACCTGTTTTTCATGCATTGGCTCAAAATAGACACTGATGCTGGTTCTTCAGTAGCAACGCGTCAGTAGAGGCTGGGGGCAGGAAGAGAAATCTAATAAAAACTGTATAATTTACATATATTCTTGTATATGTGTATGGTGTGTATGCTTAATTCCGAGGTTAGTGATGTGGCTATACATGTATAATGATGGCAGAATACTCCATTAAGCAGTTTATTCCTATATACTCTATGGCAGAGGAATCTCTAGTACTTTGCATTTCTACAGCATCCTCATTCAAGAATCTTTATGTCCTTTGCAAACTATGAATAAACATCACAGCACCATGTGAGCAAGGTATCATTATCCCCATTTTACAGATGGGAAATATAATTCATAGAGCAGTTATGTGCTTTGCCCAAGGTCTCACAGTGAGTCAGTGGCAGACCCAGAAATAGATCCTTGACTCTCACAGAACATCAGGGTTGGAAGGGACCTCAGGAGGTCATCTAGTCCAAACCCCTGCTCAAAGCAGGACCAAACCCCAACTAAATCATTCAGCCAGGGCTTTGTCAAGCCTGACTTTAAAAACCTCTAAGGAAGGAGATTCCACCACCTCCCTAGGTAACCCAGTCCAGTGCTTCACCACCCTCCTAGTGAAAACGTTTTTCCCTAATATCCAACCTAAACCTCCCCCACTGCAACTTGAGACCATTACTCCTTGTTCTGTCTGCTACCACTAAGAACAGACTAGATCCATCCTCTTTGGAACCCTCTTTCAGGTAGTTTAAAGCAGCTATCAAATCCCCCCTCATTCTTCTCTTCTGCAGACTAAACAATCCCAGTTCCCTCAGCCTCTCCTCATAAGACATGTGCTCCAGCCCCCTAATCATTTTTGTTGCCCTCTGCTGGACTCTTTCCAATTTTTCCACATCCTCCTTGTAGTGTGGGGCCCAAAACTGGACAGTACTCCAGATGAGGCCTCACCAATGTCGAATAGAGGGGAATGATCACATCCCTCAATCTGCTGGCAATGCCCCTACTTATACAGCCCAAAATACCATTAGCTGTTGACTCATATCCAGCTTCTCGTCCACTGTAACCCCTAGATCCTTCTCTGCAGAACTGCTGCCTAGCCATTCGGTCCCTAGTCTGTAGGGGTGCATGGGATTCTTCCATCCTAAGTGCAGGACTCTGCACTTTTCCTTATTGAACCTCTCCTGTGCTGTAACCACTAGACCATTTCCCTCCCCACTCTTGTTGGATATTAACTGAAGCCAAACTGTTTTCACTGACATTACAAAGGAAAAGTTGCATTCTGAACTTTTGTGGTATTCCAATTTTTAAAACCCTAAAATACATAGTAAATAATAATATATAGATAAGAAACAGAATTTATTCTTAACCTAAAAAAGACATGACTAATATTTCAACATTACAATTCCTCCCTTAGAACTGAAGCATCTATTATATTGAGAAAGAAAGGCCTCTCTTTGAAAAAACAAAAGTTTCAGGAAATAATCCAATAATCATACATCCCACAGATCTCATCAGTCATGTCATACAACCAACCATGAGCTTTAGGAAATTTCAATGACCAATTGTAAATCATTCACTAGGATTGACATCCGTTTATATTTTCAATACTATCTTCACTTGAAAAAGGGCTAGAATTTTTTTTTTTTAAATGACAAATGAAGTTAAATAGGCCTGCCATTTCTAATTCTCCCAAATAAGAGGTTATGGCGTGGCTTCTTTAATATTTAAAAAGTTAACACCAACTTTTTGAAAGTTTTCCATTCACCAACAAAGGAGAAGATTTTGAAAGACACAGAGGGCAGTTAGGAGGCAAATTCCATTTGTTTCTTTGAAAAGAAAATACTTATACATTACATATGTGAAATCTGAGCAGATTATCTTGGAGTGGATACATAGCTGAAGTCATTTGTTGGGCTCTGCAACTAATTGTGAGCTTACTGAATAAGTCTAATCTGTATGTCATACATAATCATTTAATAAAACCACATACTGTGAATAATAGCATGTTGTAGCATGCCCCAACAATCTTAATAGTGAAATGTCACTAAGAAAGACTTAAAAGTACCCTATTTAGAAATCACTGTACTTCTATTTCATGGGTCATTATTTCCCTTCCCTCAGCTGGGGAGTCTCCAACTTTTTCCCTCAAGAGAGAGAGCTGCTGCGAGTGACAAAGTGCTTTATAGCGACAGCTGTGGTAACATGTACGTAAGCAAAGAGTGAAGCAATCAGATAGGGAACTCTGCTTATTAGCTTTAGTGTCTGGCCATCTGTTGGCAAACACATGAAAACATGACCTTTGTTTCACAAGAATTTATCTGCTCCAACCCCTTGTTCTCTGATTAATGTCAGTCCTTTGTAAAGTCTGAATATTTCCAGGTGCAGCAGGAAGTCGCACTATGGATTCTGTTGGTGGCAATCTTCCCTCCAACTGAGAGCTCAACTAATTCCACAGAAATCCTCAGCATGGCACTAACAATGCATTGTGGTATCATAGCTTCCAATCCTATGCTGTGAGCTCAGGGGCTCTGCTTCTTCCCCCTATCCTGTTATAGCTGCAGTTCCATTGCCAGGTGTCGCTGCTGTGCAATGGCAGATGCCCCAGTGTGGCTCTAGTGCACTCCTTGTGGGCATCAGTGCAAGGGGAAAAAAAAAAAAAAAAAAAAAAAACTCATCAGGGAGAAAGTGATGGACTCTGGGGCAGTGGAGGTGACAGCAGCAGGCCCCCATATTCTTGGGGGAAAAGAAAAGGCGGCAAAGGAGACACAAGGAAGGACAGCGTTGATGGAATCACTTCCCATCCCAATACTCCAAATACATTAAAACAGCTGCTCCATTCCTTCTCAGGGGTGGATACATTTCTGTGATGAGTGAAATAATCCATGTGTGTCTCCCTCTCCCTCCCCCCCATCCCCTTCCGAGCCCCAGATATAATTTCCACAGCAACCACTGAAGCCATCACAAACATTATCGTGGTAGCAAAAGAAGCAGCAAGAACAGAAGGATATTTAACAAACAAAACTCCTGTCTTCAAGCAAATTTCCCTAAAAACAAGGGGAAATAAATTTTGAAAGTCGCCAAACTATAAGTTTTCTATGAGGAATCAACAACTCTTTCTGAAGTGCAGTCACTGATTGACTGCAAAATGGAGCCATCTGGTGGTATAGATGGGTCACTACATGAAGTAGAAGCACTTGCATATGGAAAACATTAGTAAGGCATATTACCAAACGGATTAATTTGTGTGCCATTTGGGATCTCTTTAAAATTATGGCTAGGATCTGATATAAAATTTGACATTAAGCCTACTTCTGTTTTCTATAAAGGAAGTCTAAACCAACTGCAACATGCGCTCATTCTGATTTTAAAAAGCAAAGTATGCAGCACATTTGATCAAACCCTACTGACTTCAGCGATGGGAGCAAGATCAAATCACTTGGACGGCAAGTGAAGAATTCTTAATAAATATTCTGGGCTTGATGCCGTATTCTTTGCACATCCTGGTTACTTTCATCAGCTTTGCATGCACAAGGAATATAACCACGTATCTTCCTGTGGGAAGCTATAACAGTGTGCGCTGCAGTCTTGCTTATGTTTAAGGTCCATGGTCAACAGTGAGGCTCCCCAGACAAACATAGTTCAAGAACAAGTGACCAGAATTTTTGAGAGAGACTAGTGATTTTAGGCATCTTTTAGAGGGAGGGGCCCTACTTAAGGCACCTTAAGGTGGCAAGATGGGCACCCAAAAACTGAGTAACCCCAAGAACACTACTTAATTTTGAAAATCTTGGTCAGTACTGTATTTAAAAAACAACACATCATGCTATCCTGAGGGAGTTGGAGAGGGAGAGAAAGAGGGAGGGGGAGCACAGTTCCCCCAACAAGGGCTCCAACAGGGAAAAACACACAAAAAAAAAAAGTTTTAAAAATTTAAGAAAAGAGAAAATAGTCCATTTAAGGACTAACCACCTGCCCCTTTATAAAAGCGAAGTATTTGCTTTATAGGAGAGCAATAAAATGCTGTCACAGGGTCTCTTATTTGCTTCCCTTGGTCTCAAAAGTGACTGAATTAGATAAAGTAAATCACAATTTTATTTTCTGAGTTGAGAGTTTTGCTTTAGAATTTTTTTTTAAACTAAACCTCTGAAAATAGGGGTTTATCATGGAAATGCCATCACTGTCTAATCTAGTCCATTCTGAGGTGCAGTTCAGAGGAGAGAGAGAGAGGTAGCTCAACGAGGTTTATAAGGCTCTGAATTTGGGGCCTGGACAGTGATCTGTCTGGCCCCAGATGTAAATTAAAGACTCCTTACAGGCTGGTTTAATTTATGGAGATGCCGAATGGCTCCCTACGGGCTGCTCTGAGCCAGAGAACAGGCTCTGGCCACACACTCCTTCCTCAAACAAGCCTCCATCCTTTGGCCATCTCCCCCAGCACTCACTCGCAGCAGGAGCCTCATGGGGGGGGGGGGGGAAGAGGGTGTTTGAGGATAGAGAAGGGCCATTCTGGTGCCTGCAGTATTCCTCAGAGGTCAGTCAGTTAAGGTGACTTTATAGTGGCTGAACTGTCATGAAGAGATCACAGCCCAGAACTGAAGCCACAATCTTTCCCTCCCTTGGGCAGATTTTCATTTACCACCAGGAATGGATATCTACAGAGATATTTTAAAGACTTGGTGTGTGTGGGAGGTGTGGAGGGTGAGAGATTGGCAGGGAAAAGCCACGGTCATCACTTTTCCGAAGTCTTAATGTTCATGAACATTATGTTCCTGTCAAAATTCAGGCCTGTCTTGTTGCTTTGAGGTTTCTTAGTGTTTTCACTGCCATGTACACATCCTCCTTTCTTTAGGTATGGAATAGCAGGAACTGTGAACGTGACTGGTGATGAAGTGAAGAAGCTGGATGTGCTATCCAATTCTCTGGTTATTAACATGCTACAATCCTCCTATGGCACCTGTGTCCTAGTCTCAGAGGAGAATAAAGATGCCATTATCACTCCACAAGACAAGAGGGTCTGTATATATGTCTGTGTTCTCTCATTTAGCAGCAGGTGGTGCTGTTATTCCAAGTATTGAAAAAGAGGTTAGGGACTATGTTACCTGTAAGAAAGTAAAAAGGCACAAGTTCCTAAGTAATAGCAGAGAATCTGCATATTATTCTACTGCTTAAATGATTAGTTACAGTGGGTGAGCGGTTTTCAATAAGTAAGGAAGTCCTTGCAAAGGATTCATAATTAAAACTGGGGGAATAATTATTTGTGAGCATGTTAGTGAAACTGGGATCCCAATTGAATCCTACCATGTTTGGACCCTTTTTTGAACATTGGTGTGACCTGTTTTTGTTTGCATGAATATTTGCAGGACTATAAGGAGTACAGTGCTACTCAGTTTGAGCAAGGCTGGCAGAACTGGGCTCTAAATTAACTGCCCTAACAAATGGCTACTTCTGGGATTTCCGGATGTATGGAAATCATCTTCGATTATGATACCCCTCCATTAATTTAACATGAAGTCCCAAGGAAACACTAATTCACAGTTCAGGATTTCGATTAGCACTCCACCAAAAGCCAGCCATCCCTGCCTCCCTACCCTCAAGCCTCACTTCATAAATCCATTCATTCAACTCACAATACAATTTAAACAAAATTTGTTCAATAAACCAAAACAAAAACTGGAACAAAACCACTCAGTTCCTTTGCTTTCACACTATGCCCTTTCCTCACCCCCGATCTTTTGTGTAGTTACACTGTCAGCTGTTTGGGCAAGCCCCTTCTCTCTCTGCATTTTGGTGATGTGCTATACAGATTACAACCTTATTCGGTCCGGATTTATCAAGGGCATTTGGTTATCTAAATGTTGTAAGAAAAAGATGGTGGGGAGGGATGGCTCAGTGGTTTGAGCATTGGCCTGCTAAACCCAGGGTTGTGAGTTCAATCCTTGAGGGGGCCACTTGGGGATCTGGGGCAAAATTAGTACTTGGTCCTGCTAGTGAAGGCAGGGGGCTGGACTCGATGACCTTTCAAGGTCCCTTCCAGTTCTAGGAGATAGGATATCTCCATTTAAAAAAAAAAACAAAACAAAACAAAAGGAAAAAGATACAGCAAGTCAGCATATTTAATACTCCTCTTCTCTCTCCTTCTAGGGTAAATATGTGGTGTGCTTTGATCCACTAGATGGTTCTTCCAATATAGATTGCTTGGCATCAATAGGAACGATATTTGCTATCTACAAGAAGGTACGTTGATGAACAAAACACACAGTATGATTCACCCAGTGAGAACAAAACATTTCCTATATATCAGCTCGCTTCACTTTCTTTTCCACTGTCTTTTGGATAAAAAGCTTTAAAGAGACAGTGATATAGATATACAATGAATATATATTTATATCAAATAATGGGCTGAATTTTTAGGAAGAAGCACACTTAATTGTCCACATGAAATTCTTGGGCCACAGCACTTCCTTCTGTATCACACAGAGTAATTAAAACAAAAGTGGTTTCTAATTATAAGGCAACTCGTTAGCTACATCAATCCTATTTACTCACTTCAGTGAGTGCTGGGGGTGGGATGGGGACAGGATGTAGAGATGGGCCAGAGCTCCAGTGTCAAGGTGCAGAACCAAACTTAAAGTTCAGGAATGTTCAGGTCTGGAATATGGGTTCCTGTCCATCTCTACAACTCACAATGTTTGTTTGCCCACTAGGGAGCTACATAGAGTGCCAGGTTTCAGAGTGGTAGCAGTGTTAGTCTGTATCAGCAAAAACAACAAGGAATCCTTGTGGCATCTTAGAGACTAACAAATTTATTTGGACATAAGCTTTCATGGGCTAAAACCCACTTCATCAGATGCATGGAGTGAAAAATACAGTAGGCAGGTATATATATTACAGCACATGAAAAGATGGGAGGTCAGTGCTAATGAAGCCAATTCAATCAGCGCAGATGTCACCCATTCCCAACAGTTGACAGGAAGGTCTGAGTATCAACAGAGTGGAAGCCATTTAACCACCAGCATTTGCCAACAGTTAGAATGATGTCAGTTCTCACAATTTTACTGCAAGTCTTGCAATATTTGTTGCTTTTATGAAAGCCCCTAGCTCACAGAATCATATGATGACACGAGACACACAGTTCTCTCTTTTTTAAGGTTACAGCTCTCATGTTTGCAAAGAAATGCTTAAAAACATGAATCCTAAAGGCTCAGAAAACAGAAGGCAAGATGCCATGATTACCTCCTACACTTAGAACAGGAAATTACTATGTGGTGTCTATTGAATTTATAACTGTGAGCATCATATTACCATTTAGTAGTACCCTTTTTGACCTTGCCTTCTCGGGGAGGGGGAAAGGGGTGTTCTTAACTCCATGTAGCCATCTGGAGGTAAAATCCTAATGAAGACAAGGAAGTCTGTAGTCTTCACAAGTTAACAGGTTGAGTTCAAGAATAAGCTCCCTCTTATATATAACTCCAGCTGCTAATTTGTGTGAAAACTACAAACTGCCTTGTCTTCTTTAGGATTTTACCTCAAGATGGCTAACTGGAGTTAAGAACACCCCTTTTTCCCCCCAGTAATGGCGAGGCCTTTCAAAACCACTTACCAATAAGGTTTTCAATTCGTTTTCTACAATTTTTTCCTCACTCTCTCTCAAACAAACGAACGAACCAACAAACAAAACCTGAGTGCCTTCTGACATCTCATTTTAGAATTAAAGTCTATGTAGGGGCAAACATCAATACTTAATGAATGGTACAATTCATTAATGTACAACCTACAATACTCAATACAAAATTACTTCAGTCCCTCAAAAGGTTAGATGTAACCAAAGGATAAAGATTCCACCCACAGGATCAAGTGCACTTATTTTAGTTATTTGAACAATTTAACAAATCACACTTGAAAGACAAAAAACTATGTTGTACACACAGGTACTAGAAAGGGCATTTATGCACAGACAGCATTTTTTATTTAGCATCTTCCTTTCCACTGAGGTGCTAATTTAGCAGGATAAATTAGCTAAATATCCAGCCCTCTCAGATGGGAGGATTTTATGGGATTTTTACCAACATGCCCTTCTTCAAAGCCATTAGCTAAATCAAAATAACCAAGTAATAAAAATTTTTTGAAATTCTGCAGCAACAGACATTTATGAAAGAAAAAATGATGAAATGCTCTCCCAAGGGACTGAAAATCTATCTAGGAAAGAAAATAATTTAAACAATTTTAAATAATCTTCCCCATGGAAAGGATTTTGAAGTACATCAGGTCAGCTTAAAAAGACCATTCATAACTGCTACCACATTTATGGGGTCCCTTCTGATTATATGATCGTGCATATGAATGATTTTCTCATCATGTCACTGCCTGAACCTGGATCCCAAAGGCACTCCAGTGTTCAAACATTTCTGTGAAGTGACTTCCTTTTAGGAAAGAAGCTATAAAGCTAGTTAGAACTTTAATAGACTGAGACAGCATCTTTTGAACAATGAACCATCAAATAGTCTAAGTAATGTGCCAAGGCTACAAAGAAAGTGAGTGTCAGAGCTGGAATTAGAGCTCCTGGCTTCTAGTCCAGTCTTGGACCACATCTTTCCCCCTTATGAACAGTATTCTGTACAAGCACACAAGGATGAACATGCTCCCTACACATTGACAAGAGGGACTTAATCGCCAGAATTCAGATATCGTTGGAATTTAACAATAGTTGTTCAGGTTATGTAAAAATAACTGCAGTGTTGATTTGGTAACCATGCCAAATATTTCTGGATGCAGGGCTGTATTTAAGAAGTAGTCTTTTAAAAAGTTCCTCCGTATATTTCAAGAGCTGGAGGCAACTCCATTTGATACAACAATTCACTGCTAAGAGAAGGCCTTAAGGTATGTAGGGGGCCTTCTGAAGGGTTTGAGCCAGATCGGTACACTGATTTTTTCATTCCCTGTCCCTAAAATCTGATATAGTGATGTAAGGAAGAGATAGCCTGAGAAGAAACAAATGGTAGGGTCAGATTCTCCTACCAACACTAGTCATTAGAATCTTGAGCACTCTCTTTAAAGAAGTACTTCTTTCTTGAAGGTAAAGACAGAATGACCACTACCATTTAGGGTTGCCAAGTGTCCGTTTTCAACCGGAACATCTGGTTGAAAAGGGACCCCTGTGGCTCATTGTAGATTCTTTTGAATCCAAGGAAAGAGAGGAAACTAACAGTACCTGCCTACTTAGTACTGGAAGATACCACCTTAAGTCTTGTAAACAAGTCTAGGACAGCACACCACTCCTAATTTATAGTCTCTCACAACCCCACTTGGTGGCAGAAATGCAGTACTGCAGTCTCTTGAAGAAACATGTTATTGTTTGTTTACTCTATTTTTCTTCTTGGTTTTGCTTGCATTCTTTTCTCTTCATGAATAGATGTTGGTATCCTCTTTGCTTCCCCTTGAATCTCCTTTCACCAGCAGGAATATTATTTCTAAAACTCCACTCAAAAAAAAAAAAAAAAAAATAAAAAAAAAAGCTTTAAGGAAGCAAAGCAGAGATAGGTGGACGGACCATCTGGCTTAAGTCAAAAGTTCAGGTGCCTTTAAAACTGACTTCCAGGGCCTTAGCCGTCAGATCCTGTTGAGATGTTGTGTAGGTTAAGCAGTGTGTTTGTTAAGAGATAACTACTGATGCTGTTTTAATATGTGAACTCCTGGGAGTGCGGTGGCTTAACCCACTTTTTAGCATAACTGAAAATTATAATTTTGGGGGAAACATAGCAGCCTAATCAATCTCTTCTCCCCCCCTCCCCCTCCACACACACACACACACACACACACACACCCTGCATGAGTTTACATCCCACAGCTGTCCTGTGACATTCCACTGCCTTTTTTGTAATATTGTCAAGATCTCCAGACAAGTTCTCTCACTATCCATCAGTTTAACAGTGCATGTCATTTTCCCCTGGTACATGAGAAGTAAGGAGAGGGGGAAAGGGCAACAGATGCTAATTATTGATCTTTACTAAGAGATGCATAGTTTAGTGATCTGAACGCAAGATTGGGAACCAGGACTCTTCAAGATCTAATTCCAGCTATTATAGTGAACCCCCTCTCCTGGGCTTTGGGCAAGTCACTTATGACAAAAATTTCAAACTCAGTTTGTATAGTGTATTCTGAAAGAGACATTAAAACCTCATGGAACTGATTTCATCTATCTTGCAACAATGAAGTGCTGAACTGATTTTTCCAAAGTTTAAACCTTTGATTCTATGAAGTCAGCTATTTTAAAGCCTATGCTAAGACATCCCCTATACCATAGCCAAAATATTGTTGAAGGAAAATACTCAAAGGTTGTTATCAGGCTTCTGCTGTCTGTTTTAATTCACTGGTTCACTTTTTATTATACTTCACTAGGGCAGAACTATTCCACAGACTTAAAAAGACAATAAAATAACCTCATCATTTCCAGCGTTTTATTTTTACCTTTGAACAGATCTGCATTTCTTTGTGGAAGTTTGTTTGACTCTGAACTTTCTTTCCCCCTTTGGTTGTTCAGAGCACAGACATGAACAATAATTGAAAAACAAGCTGAATTCTGGCCAGCATCCATTTCCCTAGGGAGAAGTTCCTTTGCTTTCTCAGAATAGCCCATCATTGTTTAGTTTCTCACCCAGGAATATTAGGGGTGCAGGGGAGAGGAAGCATTCGTTAGTGATGAGTCTGCAACAATCATAGATAAATATACTGTATTTGAAAACAGTCTTCCATACAAGATTTATTTACATTCACTTTACATAAACACCAGGGTCTAATAAGGTCTGAATGAGAAGCTTTTTTGGGGGACACACACACACACACACACACACAAATCTGGCCATTTTTAGTGTAGGGGGAGGGGGAGAGTACAGAAAAGTTAGGCATTCATAATATTGTTTGCAATCTGCACATAAGTGTATTTTTTAGATTTAATTTTGCAAGTAAGTAGTCTATGGTGGACAATTATTGCTTTGATGTTGAGATGTGTGCACGCCATAGGCATACAATTTTAGAACAGAAGGTTTTAAGGTATAAAAGCATAAAAAACATGCTGTTCATGGCAAGCTAGCTGCTTTTGAAAAAGATTCTTTAGGAGAGAGTTAGCAGCATATAGTCAGTATTAAGGATCTAAAATGTGCACTCTTATTAATTTGCATTCATTATGTACACTGTAACCTTTCTGAATGAGCTGCTCTGCACTGAATCATAATTAGTTATACCATACCAAATGGGGTAAATGAATTCTTTATCATGGGTCCATAATATGTGACTACATGTGAATGCATTCATAGGAATTTACAACATACACGATGTCTTAGGTCCTCAGGAACCATTAAGGTGCTGTGTCTCAGTATTGAGAAGAACATGCCATGTAGCTAATTCTGTCTGTTCTTATTTAAGAACAATCCACCTCCCAAAAAAAACCCATAACCCACCACCACACAAACACACACAGAAATTAAATCCCCTTAATTGTTTCTGTAAATAGTTGCCATCTTGCTACATATTGTTAAACAGTTGCTATATTTCACCAGTGTAGAACTGGTTAGAAAATGGGGCAGTGCG
This sequence comes from Trachemys scripta elegans, assembly GCF_013100865.1. NCBI lineage: Eukaryota > Metazoa > Chordata > Testudines > Emydidae > Trachemys > Trachemys scripta. The sequence continues at coordinate 84,960,211 of NC_048303.1, forward strand.
GGAATGGCAAAAAAAATCAAAAACTGAAAATTTGCAGCCAAATTCCAAGTTTTCGGTAAAAACTTTTAGTTGAAAACCAAACATTTTGATTGGAAAATACTGCCCTGGTTCTTGTGAGAGTTGTCGTTTGAGTGCTTCATGCCTCCTTTCTTTGCTATTGGTTAGGCTCCCTGGATAAACTACATCGCCTCTGATGCACAGTGGTCTCCCCTCTTGTTCAGCCACCACAGTGCATCATAGGGCACAAGCTTTTCAGGTTTGGGGAGCTTTGTTTTTCAACAAAGTCCAAAATCTCCATAGAAAGACGCACTATCCTGGAATGTCCCTTCGGTAAGACCTGGTGTTGAGGCACTTCTGCTTCAGTTTCCCCAAAATGATCTTTGGTCTATTCCTACTGTAGAAGCAGGTTGGCCTTCCAGCCAACCCACTATAAAGCATTCAATTCCTTCCTGGCTAAGAGAGTCCCTAAGTCCAAGTCCAAAAATAACATCAAAACAAAAGAGTCTTCAGCTCCTCTGGGCCTTCAGCCTCCTTCCTTACTGGCAGGCTCCTAGTGGCAACTGCCTATCTCACTACCTAACTGCCTGCTCTTGGGCCCCAGTCGTCCAGGTCAGATCTATCCTCCTACCAAGGCCCCCTGGCAGACTGTAGCCCTCAGCCAGTTTCATAGATTCCAAGGCCAGAAGGGACCACTGTGATCATCTAGTCTGACCTCTGGCATAACATAGGCCATAGAACTTCCCTAAAATGAGTTGTACAGCAGATCTTTTAGGAAAAACATCCAATCTTGATCTAAACATTGTCAGTGATGGAGAATCCACCATGACCCTCAGTAAATTGTCCAAGTGTTTAATTACTCTCACCATTAAAAATTTGCACCTTATTTCCAGTCTGAATTTGTCTAACTTCAACTTCCAGCCATTGGAGCATGTAATTCCTTTCTCTGTGAGACTGAAGAGCCCATTAACAGATATTTGTTCTCCATGTAGATACTTATAGACTGTGATCAAGTCACCCCTTACCCTTCTCTTTGTTAAAATAACTAGATTGAGCTCAAGTCCATCACTGTAAGGCATGCTTTCTAATCCTTTAATCATTCTTGTGGCTCTTCCTAGCTTAAACTCAGCTCCTTTCCCCACATCGAAGCAGCCTGTCTAGCTAGCCACAGGAGACACCCCCCACCACCCGCACTTTTCCTCAGCTGGTCTAGCCATCCATCCATCCTGCTTCCCCCTCTCCATGGACTTTTGGCAGCCTTCCTCAGGGAACTCACTCCCTACTTCCTCTTCCTCCTTTTAAGTCTCACACCCTGCACAGGTAGGGCTGGGCTAACTGGCCCAAGGCTTCCCGGCCCTTAAAGGGACAGGTGGCCCTGTTATAGTCAAAAACCCTATTTTCCATTGAAAAACAATTTTAATAGTAAGTTTTTGATCAACCCTAGCTAGGGCAAAATCCTTAACTTGTTATTCAGCTTCTACTCAAACTAATGAAATCCCATTCCAATCCATGGGAGTTCGTTTGCGTGAGTCAGAAACGAGTAAAAGCTAAACAGGGACCTCAGGACTGTGACTAAAGGTTTCATTCAAGTTCCTACTAAACAGGCATCATCACAAAAAAGCCACCACAACTGACAAACTTTTTTGGCAAACAGGCCAAAAATCAAGGGTGAAATCCTGGCTCCAATGAAGTCAATGGCACTATTTCACCCTGAATGAGCATAGAGAATAACAATTCTCAGAATTTATCACAGAGTCAGAAAAGGTAGAGATGTCAGAGACTGGGGGGAAATTATTATATCAGCTACTCTGCCTCCCTGCCAGAATACTGGTGTGTCCTACTAAAGTAGGACTTGTAATGTTTTGTCCAGTGTACTTTTAAATCTCCCAAGCAATGGGACCTCCATCGCTTCCCTAGGAAGACTAATCAAAAGTCTAATACGTCTATTAAGAAGTTTTTCTAGCGCTTAGTGCAAATTTTCACTTTAATAATTTAATACAATTACTGCTTTTGTATCCATTTGAACACCCTTCAAAACATTCATAAACTTATGTCCCTACCTCTGTCATTTCCTAGCCAACTGTAAATATTTTCTAGCCAGCTGTAAATATTTCTCTCTTAAGTCAGGCCCTCCAGCCCCGATAACTTTTGTTGCTTTTCTCTGAACTCCCTCTAGACTAAATATATTTCTGTCAATGTGGGACCTAGAGATAAATGCAATTTTACATACAGTCTTACAGAAAAAGACTGTCAACACCCCCTCTCTTCTCCATGATATGATGTTTCTGTGAATACAGCCCAAAATTCTACAGGTCTATCTTGCTGTCACATTGCATAATGAATTCATGCTAATTTGTTGTTCCCTATTACCCTTAGGTCTTTTTCAGCATTATGGCTTCTCAAGTTTCTCCTTTTCATTGAATAAGAACATTTGAATAGTCATTGCCCAGCTTGATATATCATCTTGCATTTTTTTTTCTGCTGTTTTCTGCTCTCTCTTTAGGTCCTTTTGAATTATGTCTCTGTCCTCATGGACATTTGCAGTTCCTGCCAGTTTAATACCATCTATGAATTTAACTCACATGTTGCTTACAGATCTCTAAAGAAGATATTACTCTAAAGAAGAGTAAATAGTACCCCGTACATAGGGTGCTTAATATTCATGTTTGTAAAAACAATAAAGCATTTTATACGACTTGAATAGGAACGCTCACATTGTTATTTATATAATGCCGTAAATGTGTATGGTGGTTTATAAATAAGTCCTAGAGGACTGAAAACTGATTTAAAAACCACAGCAAGCAAAACCAATGATAAACAACAAAGCTTGCTGTTGTGGAGAGGTGAGTACTAGGGAAATTGGCAACTGCTTCCGGGAGCTGCGTGGAACTCGGGAGTCTGCCTTAGCCTGACTTTTAATGGCCCAGTCGGTGGTGCTGACCGGAGCCGCCAGGGTCCCTTTTTGACTGGGCGTTCTGGTAAAAAACCGGACACCTGGCAACCCTAGAGGATATTAGTTATTTTAACAGTTTTTCATTTAAATTTGAGTTCTGCTTTTATTGTTTTCCATTAAGATCTCAACCTTCAATATTGTGATAATTCTTTCCTCAGACAACAGAAGATGAGCCCTCTGAAAAGGATGCCTTGCAGCCAGGACGAAATATTGTTGCAGCAGGCTATGCCTTGTATGGCAGTGCTACGCTGGTGGCGCTTTCTACCGGGCAAGGAGTGGACTGCTTCATGCTAGATCCGGTATAAACAAGATGTTAATTACTATATACATTCTTTTTGCCTTTTAGTATTTCATATGCTAGGCTTTACTTATTTTCTCATTCCAATCTGATCTAGAGAATATTATTTGTGGCATTCTCCCTTTTGACCAGCTCCTGTTTTAATCCATCCTTGTCCTACTGGTACTTGGTAATACAAAACCACGTTGGCTGCAGAACCACAGTCCCATTCATGGAAGGGAAGAAATTGAGACCTTGCCCCTGTGCATTCATCTTAAGACTACATCACAGCCCTATACTGGGAAATGTTTAAGAAAATTCATCAGTGCCTTTGCCCCCAACTAAGGGCCCCACCCTCAAAAAAAGGGCCTCACTTTAGCTTTTAATTCAGCAAATGCAAATATTAATTATGGGTATAATTCATACACACTTATACCCCTAACTTCCTGACTGCATCTGCAGGTTAGGTAGCTTTACTTTAAGTGCTTTGACTTGCATACTCAAATATTGCAAATAAAAAAACATGCCCATAAAACTGCAGACTGCTTCTCAAAATCAGACACCAGAAGCCCAGACAGCATTGTCCAGGGAGCTTGAGAAGGAGAAAGGAGATGGCTCATTTGGAAAGTCAGCACAAGATAGGTAACAATATAAAGGTTTTATTTGATCAATGGGTGAAATCTTGGCTCCATGATCTTAGTGCATTGACTTCAGTGAAGGCCAATATACCTAAGCGCTAAAAGTAACTTACTGAAGAGATTATACCAAGCAGACAGACTGGGGACAGAATTGATGTGAGTGCTGAGGGAGGACACACTGAATTAATTAATTAGAATTTTCAGGTTTGGAGAGAAGCTGGAAGCTCCAAATCATCAGGCAGACAGGGAGATCTCATGCAGCAGTGGCCAAGGTCAGCTTACTCAATATATTTGGGATGTTAGCAACACTCTAATTGACATATATATACAGTGAGGGTGTGCAGGGGCAGTTAAAAAAAATCAAAATCAAAAGACAACCCCAAAAATCAATTAAAAAAAGCATCTCATGATTTTGATGCCAGTCTCATGATGTTTTCAGGTCTGACTCATTTTTAAACATTTGGGGTTCACAATACTGGACTGGGTATTCATTTTATGACAATTATTTCTGAGATTATTTTTGTTCACATTGAAGATATGGCAAATCTTCCTGTACCTAAAGCAGCTTTCCAGCTTGTGATCTGCTTGAAACAATGACAAGTCATATAAATGAATATTGATTAAAGGACCACATTGTGCTGAAGTCTTTCAAACTTTCCTTTAGCATGGTATCCCGCTGCCTGCTAGTAATTGGTGCACCTCATTCTTCTGTAGGCCCTTGGTGAATTTGTTCTGGTGAATAAAGATGTGAAAATCAAGAAGAAAGGGAAGATCTACAGTATCAATGAGGGTTATGCCAAGTACTTTGATCCTGTGATGACAGAATATTTACAAAGGAAGAAATTCCCTGAGGTGAGAAAATAGCAGCTTTGTAATCAGCTAATGCATCAAGGGCTCATGCTGCTTTGAGCAAAGTACGGCTCAAAGAGGAGGATAGGTTTGATTGTTTTGCTGAATTAAACTCCTTGACCTTGGAAACATTATCTACAACCTGGTATGTTCTGGCTACATGGCTAAAGTACTTTGGATTCCACTACTCTGAAAATCCTTTATTACTTCAACCTATATGGTAGCCAAGCTCATCGGCATTCTGTAATAGTTTGGAGAAAGATGTGCTAGATAATAAGAGCCAGAGTTTTAAAGAACGTCTGAAATTATGCATGCAAAATTTGGACATGCACCTATTTTCAAATATATTTGAATACGTACCTCAATTAATAACATGCACAATTATCCATTTTGGGCTAGATTTCTCACTACTGCTCAGTAGGTTGCATTGAAGGGCGGGGTGTAAAAATCCTCCCCCCAGTTGCACCCTTGTGCAGCAGCAGGGTACAGCTGCAAATCCAATGCTTCCCAAAGTGCAAAGACTGCTCCCTCCTAACGCCTCATGGGGCACAATACAACCCCAAAAGACAAAGAGGTGGACTCATGCCCATGCACCCTTCCCCCATAGGGGGCGTACATTGTACCACCTGAACAGGTATAGCTGAGGGCACGCTACCCTCTACATTCTGCTGCCGCCTGGAACTCCACATCTGCAATGCCTTCAGCATGGATCGGTGCCTAATAAGGCATGACTGAGCCCTTTGTGAGTATGAACACGTACATGCACACATTTTGCCTGTGCAGTTTTGAAAAGTTCTTTGAAAATGTGACTGTGTATGTCCAACAAGTCACTTCAAAATGTAGTAAACTATAATTACTCAAGTTTGAATTTCATTAGGATGCTAGAATTAACCCTACTCTTGCGAAAAAAAGATATCTGATTTATGTCTCACCTAAAAGACAGTGCATCCAGTAGCAAACTTCCCCAGAGCACTATACTGAGGCACTGGTTCAGTAATGCACAGTAGCACAAGAGCCTACTTGCTAGCTACTTCCTGTACCACCATGTGTTTTGCTTGGAGAGTGCCTGTCCAAGTACTGTCACAAACTGTTGCTGCTTAGTTTGTCAAGTCTGATGGGATCACATCTTTAGATAAGGTTGCAGGTCATATTTCTGTGAGGACTTCTTGGTAGGCTGTAAACTTACATCTTGCTACACTGAACAAAATGGGTACAGTTTTGCTGTGCGTCTGCCCAAGAACTCTGCTTTATTGCTCTAAGTTGTTACTATGAGATATGTTGTATTAGAATGCTGTGCGTCTGCTTATGTGGTTTTATTTGAAACAGAGAAGTGAGGGGTTTAGTGTAGTTTTGAGGGAAGTGGAACCCAGTTTACAGCCTTCTTGCTTCCTGAAAATTGCTTCTTTATATATGAATCCTTCAATTCCCCAGATCAGAACATGTTCTACTTTTTATAAAGCCACCTGACTGTTGAAAAAAGTGTAAGCTGTTTGTTCAAGGAGCAGAGCTAGCCAAAAGGAAAAACAGGAAATGCCATGTATCATTATGTTTCATACATTTCAATTTCAAAGGGTGAGAGAAAAACATCAAACAGTGCAATCCAATGCAATCCATTTCACCAGAACTCTGTCAATACCTTTGTGGAGTATCTACAACTTGTCACACGGTTCTATCATACGACTCAAATCCTGCAGGAGTTCAAACCTCATTTACAAAAACATATTGTTTAGACCTTGCTCTGTGCTATTGTTGCAAACTGGCTGTTGGAAGTGTTTCTGAACTAAAACATCTAGTCAGCAGCAGGAGTTTTTTTAACTTTAAAAGGTAATTAAGGTGTGTTAATGCAGTCACTACTCACATCTTCTGGGGAAGGTCCTATAAAAGATTTCAGCCCAGTCATTATTGAATATTTAGTCCACATCAGAAAACGTAGGGGCAGTTCAGCATGACCAATAGTTCCTCAGGAAAGGACAAGCCATTATGGTGCCATCACTTCCACTCGAAGAGAGGGCTTTCTTCATCCCTGCTGCAGGGTTTGGCCTCCAAAAAAAATAAACACAAGGGGAAAAAACAAGCAGCTTCTGCCCGTACAATCTTTTTGGGCTGCATTAGTTTGAAGTTGAAGCAAACAAGATGTAGGGCCTAATTCAGAAAAGCAGTGTGCAATTTTGCACATGCAAATAATTGTAGGTGCAATTTCTCAGGCATAAAGTCAAAGGCTTTTAGACATCTTACTACTTGAGCCTGCAAATCAGGTTATTAGACAGTGTGACAAAGTTCCTCCTCTATCTTGGTGGGTCCTGTGCTTATTGGCGGATTTTCTTGTCTCAGAGATTCACCATGTGGGTTGGGGAACAGCCCAGAGACCTTCCCCCTCTGGAAGAACCCACAGTCCAGGTTAATTGGGAGGTTTGGGGGGAACCCGGGCCCACCCTCTACTCCAGGTTCTAGCCCAGGGCCCTGTGGACTGCAGCTGTCTATAGTGCCTCCTGTAACAGCTGCATGACAGCTACAATTCCTTGGGCTACTTCCCCATGGCCTCCTCCAAACACCTTCCTTAGTCTCACCACAGGACCTTCCTCCTGGTGTCTGATAACGCTTGTGCTCCTCAGTCCTCCAGCAGCATACCCTCTCACTCTCAGCTCCTTGCGCCTCTTACTCCCAGCTACTCACACTCACACCACAAACTGAGGTGAGCTCCTTTTAAAACCCAGGTGCCCTGATTAGCCTGCCTTAATTGATTCTAGCAGCTTCTTCTTAATTGGCTCCAGGTGTCCTAATTAGCCTGCCTGCCTTAACTGGTTCTAGCAGGTTCCTGATTACTCTAGTGCAGACCCTGCTCTGGTCACTCAGGGAACAGAAAACTACTCATCCAGTGAACAGTATATTTGCCCTCTACCAGACTCCTGTACCCCACTGGTCTGGGTCTGTCACAACAGCTAGATGCCAAAAAAATGTACTCACGGTTATTTGCAGATACAAAATCAAAGACTAAGATAAAAATGAACTTTCTGGGCAGTTCCAAGCTGGAGGCAGGGGAGGAGACTGAAGGAAAATTCCTCACGATTTCCTCAAAGATTCCTAAATGAAACCTAGAACACTGCTTCAAAAAGGACTTCATATTTGCCTCTGTGCATGTTCTTATTCTTTGCTAGGCCATATTAGTAACTAAGTTAGTTAACTAATTATTTCAATTACTGTTCATTTTCCTGTCCCTTATATTTATTGATCTCTATTACCCCTTTTCTCTTATCAGTTCCTCCACAGCATCTCACCTTCATTTAGAAGGGCACACTTCTTGCTTCAAAGTCAAATGCAAAGGCCCTAGACCAATCCCTCTCTTCTGGAATGTGACTACGATCCATGGCAATGGTGCGGGGATGGTGGGAGGGAGAAGAGTCCAGAGTAAACCTAAATCTCTTGCTAACCATCACAAAACCTCTGGTCTGCTGCTCAAGCTTGGATAGCAGCTGCCACCTGAAGAGCTTCCTGTAGTGTGTGTAAAGGAGTATGCTGATTCTAACATGCACTCCACGATGGGCAATGTTATGGAGGAAACGAGTTTTGTACATAAGAAGATAGCTAGGGAAACCAAATTTTACTTTGAGCCAGAGCTATGTCTCCCTTCATAGGAGATCTTCTTTCTAGCCATGCATCTAACACTACCTCTGTAGAAGAAAACAGGTGCCACATAGATGAGTAGATGTGCATGGGTTGAGGAGAAAGCTGATGTAATACTGTGGGAAAACACTACCCGACCTTCATGTTTTGAACCATTTAAATCCATTTGGTTTAAGCATAAGAGACTCATAAATAGGACCCTGTGAAAATCATGATTTCACGGACTGCTTGGAAATAGCAAAATTAGCTAATACCACAATTTTTCCAACAAGGAGGCAGAAGTGGGCATCTGTGTGAGTGATGGTCTGATGCTTGGTGTGGCTCATAGCCCATGGCAGCATCATGTCAGAGCAGCAATTTGGGTGGGGGACTTGGCATCCAGTTTTATGTGAGGCACAGTAGCCAGCACTCCTGCCTCTTGGAACACACACACACAGCTGCATGGAGCAGGATACTGGCATGCACTGATGCCTGCTTCCGCCACCCCACTGTTGAAAACATCGCAGCAGTTCTGGGGGTGGTGGTACTCAGTGGCCATGCATATGCTACAGGGATCTTGGAAATCTCTGTCTCTCTCTCTCTCTCTCATTAAGACCCACTGAGCCAATATCAAATGCTCTCCAGATGCACATACAAATTAGGCATTTCTGAGAGTCTAATCAGAGGAAAAAGTATTTCACTGGCATTCATGTCTGTTATCTTTGTCTGAGAGGGAAATCTGGGCATTGTTCCAGCCATCATGCAGCATACATTAGCTTTCTCATCTGAAAGAGAAACATATGAGATATTCAGTTGCAGCTGTGAGAATGCCAGACTGTATCATAAGGGATCAAACAAGAAGTAAAACTTGAAAACTAAAGGGAATACTGAATGTACACCTGCTAGTGTCTTGTTTCTAAAGGGAAGTCAAAGGTTTGCTTTTGTCTGTTTCCCAGGTCCTTGTGGTGCAGGTGACAACTGCATTAAAATGAAGTAGTTTCTATTTTCTATTATTTGTAGCATGATCATGCATTCAGCTGTGTCTGTATCAGTTATGTTTCTATCATGGTAAGAAACAACCAATCCCTGCTAGAGGAAGCAGGATTACCAGCTGTCCTTCCTATTCCCATATACTGTAGTTATGATCATCACATAATTCAGACAACTCAAACACACTAGTGGAATGTGGTCCTCTATGTCATAATACGCACAGAAAAATTCTTTTTCTTAAAAGGACATTATGAAGGTTGCAAAGTCAAGCACTCAAAAGTTAGAATAGAATCCTGGCATTTCCTATTCTTTTAAGGCTGCCAGTGCAGAATTTGGCTCCCTTGTGCTTATGGATTGTGATATAGTCTTTAAATTACTTGATCACATACTATTTTTAACAACAGGACCCCTAACCCCATTCAGGGCACAGGTTGGACCTGGCTCTGGGGATGAATAAGGATTGTGCAATGAAGGAGATTTGTCAGTAAAACCCCTGCCTCCTTTGTTGCAGAAGTTGGAAGGTGTATACTGATAGAGGCAGAGGATCAGAGGCGATGCATGCGAGGACCACATGTCCCCCAGATTTTAAATGGACACTATTAAGTTTGATAGGCATACATTTTCTTACTGCTCTCCCAAAAATGACATTTTCTGTGATAAACTGCCTTCCAAAAAGCTAAAAGCAAACAAAACCATACTCTCAAATAATCTTCAGTCCCTCAACTAATCTCCAAAATAAGTCTGCAACAATCCTAAAACCATAGCATCTATATGGGAGCAAAACAACAAGAATCCTCAGAGAGTAGATCCCCCTTGCTCTGCTCTTCCTGCATTTCCATCCCTGGAAGCACCTGACTACACCCATTTTTCTGATCACATGAGGAAGCAAGGTTATCAGCAGTCTCAGTCTGTGTTGGCTTTCAAGACAGAGCAAGCAGGGAAAGTGGAAAGATGGTATCAGGTTCTCATGTACTCAAATTGCACGCACATATGATGCCACAAAGTTACCATGAGTGGCTCATACTGCCCAGGGAGAGTTTAAAAACTGCTGCAACTACTTTGGGGTTGCATGGACATTACTACATTTTATAAGAGACTCTATCCTTTTGAGAAAGGGTGTGTCAAACTATTGGCCTGCCAACATTTAGAGTGTCCCGTAAGTGGTCAGGGATTTAGGCAAATTTTGATTTCGGACTTGTAACAAAATGAAGAGGGCAATGATACACTGCAGCTTTGCCAGCTACCCAGCCTGGCAGTGTTACCAGTTTTGCCCGTTACTTTGGGGTATGCTCATTTATTCTGGTTATTCTTCTGGGGGAGAGGGGAATTCTGTAATTCTATCAATGTACTGCTTGTCTCACATGTGTTTTCATATGGAGCTCTACTTCTCCCTTATGCATGTCCCCTCCCAATGGAGCTATCCTGCAGGACCTAGGTTCCCTAGGGCTGGGTTCCTCCAGCCCCAGAAACGGATGAACACACCCACACAAACAGAGCAAGTCTGAGCGGAACAGGTCAATCAGCACTTTCAAGCTGCCACCCTTACGTGTCCCAGGCCTGGTCTACACTAGGCGTTTATGTCGAAGTTAGCGCCGTTACATCGAATTAACCCTGCACCCGTCCACACCGCGAAGGTATTTAGTTCAACATAGAGGTCTCTTTAATTCGACTTCTGTACTCCTCCCCGACGAGGGGAGTAGCGCTAAATTCGACATGGCCATGTCGAATTAGGCTAGGTGTGGATGGAAATCGACGCTAATAGCTCCAGGAGCTATCCCACAGTGCACCACTCTGTTGACGCTCTGGACAGCAGTAAGAGCTCGGATGTTCTGAACTGCCACACAGGAAAAGCCCCGGGAAAATTTGAATTTGAATTCCTTTTCCTGTCTGGCCAGTTTGAATCTCATTTCCTGTCTGGACATCGTGGCGAGCTCAGCAGCACTGGCAACGATGCAGAGCTCTCCAGCACTGATGGCAGTGCAATCTCAGAATAGAAAGAGGGCCCCAGCATGGACTGATCGGGAAGTCTTGGATCTCATCGCTGTGTGGGGCGATGAGTCCGTGCTTTCCGAGCTGCGATCCAAAAGACGGAATGCAAAGATCTATGAGAAGATCTCTAAAGACATGGCAGAGAGAGGATACAGCCGGGATGTAACGCAGTGCCGCGTGAAAATCAAGGAGCTGAGGCAAGGCTACCAGAAGACCAAAGAGGCAAACGGACGCTCCGGATCCCATCCCCAGACATCCCGTTTCTACGAGGCACTGCATTCCATCCTCGGTGCGGCCGCCACCACTACCCCACCACTGACTGTGGACTCTGAGGATGGGATAGTGTCCACGGCCGGATCCTTGCACATGTTACCGGACGGGGAAGATGAGGAAGGAGATGAGGAGGACGAGGCAGTCGACAGCGCTCACAACGCTGATTTCCCCGACAGCCAGGATCTCTTCATCACCCTTACAGAGATCCCCTACCAACCCTCCCCAGCCGTTACCCCGGACACAGAATCTGGTGAAGGATCATCCAGTAAGTGTTGTAAACATCTAAACATTTATTTGTAACAGAACATGATTATTAACAATTTAAAAAATGGGTTTCTCATGATTAGTTTGATTAACTTAACGGTTCAGTCATGGGCAGTGCAACTATTTGAAAAAAATCTAGCAATGTCCGGTTTTGCATGATTGTCCTGCCCAAGCCGCTCTACTGTTTAGTCCCTGCTACTGCAGCTACAGTAAGATGCGGTCTATATGTCCGGGGATGGAGCAGAAATCCTCCTGGGACATCTCAAGGAAGCTCTCCTGCAGGTAATTTGAAATCCGCTGCATTAGGTTCTTGGGGAGAGCGGCCTTATTGGGTCCTCCGTAGTAGGACACGTTGCCGCGCCACGAGACTAGCAAGTACTCCGGAATCATTGCTTGGCACAGCATGGCGGCATACGGCCCTGGTCTTTGAAGGCTTTCCCGGAGCATTCTCTGTCTGTCGCTCTCAGAGATCCTCATGAGGGTGATGTCGCTCATGATGACCTGCTTTGAATGAGGTAGGGGAATGTTAGTGTTGGGACTGCTTTACCGTTCCTTTACAGAACTGTAACCGCTGGTTTGCAGCCACGCGGTGGAGGCGGGAGAGGGTCAGCCGAAAGGGATCGTTCCCGGGGACAGCCGCGAGGGTGTGGGACAGGAGCAGACTTCCTGCTTGCCGGATTGCTGGCAGCAGGGACCGACATTGATTTCAATGTGAAATGAGGCCATTGCTAATATTAAAGTTTTAAGCTGCCACGAATCTACGGCTTACCATGTCTGCGTGCAAGAGCAATTCCGTTGTCCTGACAGGGTTCTCAAAAGTGCTCTGCAAAACCCCAGACACTGAATGCGAAGGCCGAGAATTCGACCTTGTGCTGAGTGCGCATGTGATAGGTGCTGTGCATGGTCCTGTTCACAGAGAAAGACTATGTTCTTTGTTCACAACTACATTTATCTTTCTGAGGAATTCACTCCCTTTTTCCCATTCCCACAGCCCCATCTGCGACTGTCTCACAACCTAGCCTGTCATCACACTCCCAGAGGCTAGGGAGGATTAGGCATAAGAAGAAGAGGACACGGGAGGACATGTTCTCAGAGCTTATAGCCTGCTCCCGAGCCCAGGCAGCACAGCAGACCCAGTGGCGGGAGAACTTGTCCCAAATGCACCAAGCCAACATGGATCGGGAGGAGAGGTGGCGTCAGGAAGACCAGCAGGCGACTCAAACCCTGCTTGGACTACTGAGGGAGCAAACGGACACGCTCCGGCGCCTTGTGGATGTTCTGCAGGAACGGAGGCAGGAGGACAGAGCCCCGCTGCAGTCCATCTCTAACCGCCCTCCCCCGCCACCAAGTCCCATACTCCCTTCACCCAAAGTGCACAGAAGGAGAGGCGGCAGAGTCCCTGCTAACTCTCACTCCACCCCTGCAGAGAGCTCGAGCAGCAGAAGGCTCTCATTCCCCAAAGTTTGACAAGTTCTTTCCTTCCCGCCTGACACAAGCCCCCGTCCAAGTTTCACTTCCCAGTCCCATGTGTAGTTGATAATAAAAAATATGTTTCTGTTAACTACTGTTTCCATCATGTTCTTTTGGAGGGGGGGGGGGGGAAGGGGGTTGGTAATTGGACAGGACAGTCACCTTTGGCAGGGTACATAGTCGGGGGCAGGCACAGCAGCAGGGCACATACATAGTGCAGTGATGCAGTGACTACTTACCCTGGTTAGTCTGGGAGGTTCTTTTCATGTTATGTGGTGGGGGGTGGGTTGCTCTGTGACTTTGTGTCAGGGGAGGGCAGTTAGAGATCTTAAGCGGCGGTCCTTAGGCAGGATCACAGAGCCACACAGCAGGGGATCTGTAACCGTCCCCCCCCTGCCACAAACTCACATAGACCCCCCATACACACAGTCCGTATCAGGAGGGGTGACAGGCTCCGTTGAAAGAACCATCCCACCGCAGCGGAGCCTGTCAGTCCTTGAGTTTAGAAGCTGCATTCGCGCGACTACACTACACCCGCTCCGCACCACAGTCTGCGTCCCAGTTTTAAAAAATTCCCGCGAAAACAGTATTAAAGAAAACGGTGTGCTTTAACAAAGTAGAACTATTTTTATTTTGAAACGTGTGTTGGAAGTGGGGTGAAGGCTTCTCTGTACACAAAATTAGAAAGTCACAGGTTACCCTGCTCACTCAGGAACTTTGCTTTCAAAGCCTCCCGGATGCACAGCGCTTCCCGCTGGTCTCTTCTAATCGCCCGGCTGTCTGGCTGTGAGTAATCAGCAGCCAGGCTAATTTCCTCAACCTCCCACCCCGCCATAAAGGTCTCCCCCTTGCTCTCACAGAGATTGTGGAGCACACAGCAAGCTGCTATAACAATGGGGATATTGGTTTCGCTGAGATCACAGCGAGTCAGCAAGCTTCTCCATCTCCCCTTGAGACGTCCAAAAGCACACTCCACCACCATTCTGCACTTGCTCAGCCGGTAGTTGAAGAGTTCTTTTTCAGTGTCCAGGGCACCTGTATAGGGCTTCATGAGCCAGGGCATTAGCGGGTAGGCTGGGTCCCCGAGGATCACTATAGGCATCTCCACATCCCCAACAGTTATTTTGTGGTCCGGGAAGTAAATACCTTGCTGCAGCCGTCTAAACAGACCAGAGTTCCTGAAAACACGAGCGTCATGAACCTTGCCCGGCCATCCGACATTGATGTTGGTAAAACGTCCCCTGTGGTCCACCAGTGCTTGCAGCACCATGGAAAAGTAGCCCTTTCTGTTAATGTACTGGCTGGCCTGGTGGTCCGGTGCCAGGATAGGGATGTGAGTTCCATCTATGGCCCCACCGCAGTTTGGGAATCCCATCGCTGCGAAGCCATCTATGATCGCCTCCAAGTTTCCCAGGGTCACTACCTTTGGCAGCAGTACATCAACGATTGCCTTGGCTACTTGCATCACAACAACCCCCACGGTAGATTTGCCCACCCCAAACTGGCTCGCGACTGACCGGTAGCTGTCAGGCGTTGCAAGCTTCCAGAGGGCTATGGCCACTCGCTTCTGGACAGTCAGGGCTGCTCGCATCCGGGTGTCATTGCGCTTCAGGGCAGGGGACAGCAACTCACAAAGTTCAAGGAAAGTTCCCTTCCGCATGCGGAAGTTTCGCAGCCACTGTGATTCATCCCAGACCTGCAGCACTATGCGGTCCCACCACTCAGTGCTTGTTTCCCGTGCCCAGAATCGCCGTTTCACAGCATCAACATGACCCATTGCCACCGTGATGTCCTCGGCGCTGGGTCCCCTGCTTTCTGAGAGGTCTGTGCTACTCTCAGACTTCAGGCCATCACCGCGTTGACGTAGCCTCCTCGCCTGACTTTTCTGCATCTGCCTCAGGGCAACCTGTATGATAAGCTGCGAGCGTTGAGAGCGGCCACAACTGCAGCGATGGTTGCAGCGGGCTCCATGCTCACAGTGCTGTGGCGTCCGCGCTGTCAATGACTGGAAAAGTGCGCGAAATGATTTCCCGCCGGCGCTTTCAGGGAGGGAGGGAGGGCGGGAGTGATGGACGGATGACGACAGTTACCCAAAAGCACCCTGGCCCCTTTTTTTTTTACCCAGAAGGCATTTGCGGCTCCACCCAGAATTCCAATGGGCGGCGGGGACTCCGGGAACTGTGGGATAGCTGCCCTCAGTGCACCGCTTCCAATGTCGACGCTTTCCCCGTTAGTGTGGACTCACAAAGTCGAATTACTGTCCTTAGTGTGGACACACACGTTCGACTTTGCAATATCGATTCCAAATATTCGATTTAAGTAAAATCGAACTACTCTCGTAGTGTAGACAAGGCCCCAGATTCAGCATGTCCCTATCCCCACTCTCACATCACAATTGTACTGGTAGTAACCTACTTGATGAGCAAACCCCACAGTATTTTGGGCGCTGCAGGGGTCTTAAGCTTAGGTAAAAGAACCGTTGCTGTAGAGTAAATGGGGGAAGCTAAAAACACAAAAGAGTCAAGTTCAGCAAGAGAGAGAGAAGCAACCAGCTTAACTATAAAATTTATTTATTGAATAATAGTGATATCTACACAAGGAGGGCTAAACCAACATAACAGTTACATTATTAAAAGTTAATACCTAAGGTAGAAAGGAAAAGAGAGAGAGAGAAAGA
Organism: Trachemys scripta elegans; assembly: GCF_013100865.1. NCBI lineage: Eukaryota > Metazoa > Chordata > Testudines > Emydidae > Trachemys > Trachemys scripta. The sequence goes on from NC_048303.1 coordinate 84,976,188, forward strand.
AAGGGATTTCACCCACTCAATGAGGCTTGAACTGATCAGGGTTCCCAGGTGATGATGGTAGCTCAGGGTCCTGAGTATTGGAGACAGGCAGAGCCCCCAGCACGATCAGTCAGGAGAAGATGGAGTCCCAGTGGAACTGATGCATAGTTTGAATCTAAGCATCAGAACACTTACTTGAACATAGGTAGGGGGGGTTTTTTGGTAGAGAAACAACAATGGTTCAAGGGAGAACACTAGATTTGTTTATGGGTAAACTGATGACTCAGGGATTTTCTTTAGGCTAGACAATAGGAGCTGATCACTTTTAGCTATGGGTGGTGTTTTCTTCCAGGGAGCTCACAATGCAACTAGATTGCTTCAGTATTTTGGATATCAATCAAGGATTCATTACTAGCATTGGTCTGATAACTGCTGAGCGGGTTTGGGCAGGTGTAGGTTTATTAACATCTGGAGCAGAGATTCTCATGATGCAGTGCTTCCCTGCTTTTCTGGTCCCAGAGTTCAGTGTAGTTCTCTGTTCTTCATTCTGTATGCTAATCCCTGTCTCATCTTTCATGCAGATGAGGCTAGGGGAGTTGTCTCTGCTCTCCATTCTGTATGCAAATAGAGAGGCCTTAATCTTGTCACCCTTGTCAGGAGGGGTCTAGGTGCATCTCCCAATGCCCTTCACTGCTCTCTGCAAGCCTTTTCTCTGATCTGTTTTGGTTCAAGCAGAGTCTGGTGGGTGTGTGTGTGTGGGGGGGTGTCTTTCATGAGTCAGACAGGCTAGATACTACACCTTGGTTCCCCAAGAACACTGAGCTGACTGGTATCTGCAGATATAACAGCTTTAGCTCCATCTGTTTTACAGGATGGCAGTGCCCCCTATGGCTCTAGATATGTGGGCTCGATGGTGGCTGATGTTCATCGCACCCTGATGTATGGTGGGATATTCATGTACCCAGCTAACCAGAAGAGTCCTAAGGGAAAGGTAAACTGTTTGTCTTCTGAACTTACTGTACCTAATACCACTGCTTTTCCAGAGTGCATGACAGAATGGTTATAATTTATGCATAGTGGCTTAAATATAGCTTTTCTTGAGCTGGTTTGGGAGTATATTAAGGGACACAAAGGTCAAAGTTTTTACAAATTAGATTTGGCCCAACTCAACAGTGGTCCCATCTAACATACTTCTGACCTTTCAGAGTCATCCCATTTATTTTTGTGTTTTTAAACCAATCATTGCATTACAGACTATGCACACATCCTTCAGTGGAGCCAACTTTTGATTCACAGTCTCCAAAGGGGATTGAACCTGGAATCTCCAGCACAGAACAACAGGCCTCTACCATTTGACCCAAAATTAGTTTTTTTACTTGGTAGTGAGGATCAAGCAGTTATAGTAACTAGAGCCAACCACTAGAGTGAAATATCACAATGGGTCCTCTGGGAAAGTATTCAAAATAGTGTAGGACTTAGGACTTGTCTACGAGGTGGAGTAATGGCAGGGATATGATTTTTAAAGCACACTAACCTCTTGCACATTAATTGGTCCATATAGATTCTGCTGATTCACTTTAATGTAGTGCTATTTGAAACAGTACTACATTAAAAAGCACTAGGGAATCTTTAATGTGCACTACCAATGTCTACACAGACCAGTTAATGTGCAACACATTAGTGCGTTTTAGATATATCACCCTCATAAAGCACATTACACTACCATATAGACAAGGCCTGAGTCTCACGGTACATAGACTGGGTCTGCTGTACTGACTCTGTGGCCTTGTCCTTACTGAAGAACACTGTGCTACCAGAAATCATGTTTAAATACAGCTGAGCTAGCAAGCACTGTTTCCTTGACCAGTGAGGACAAAGATATTTTGTCCCACAGAACTAGCCAAGCTGCCATCATGATGATTATCTGTCCAACTATACAAACCACCTTGGGACAGGGTACTAAAAACTCAGCTGAAGAGGCCAATCAATAAGTCCTTGTTGAAAAAGAGGAATTGATGAAAGTAGGGAAATAGCTGGATTCACACCATGTTGTCACTGCAGGAATCCCCTCATTATGCAATGATTTTCAAGATTGGTTTTTAAGCCATTCCTGTAACATGGTTCCTGGGACATATTTACTCAGAAAGTTTGAGTGTTAAAGGCCTTCTGGAAGGGACTGGCCATTTATTACAGAATTTGTGGGTTGGTCGTGTGTGTGAGAGAACCAGCTTTACAGATTTTCTTTTTCAGGTTAGGTCTTTATATTTGGAAATTATATAAAAGCAGCTGTGAAGTGAATGAGATAAGAGACAGGAAAAAAAGAGACACCCTGAAGGTACTGCCAGTCATATACCGAGAGGCAGCATACACCATACATTGTGAAATACATACTGTGCTCTAAATCTCTGGGCAAAGAGTATGTGTACATGGGATCTTCATATTATGTGAACAGCTGTGCCAGATACTATTAAAAAAAGAAAAAACACCATGTATGCTGAAATTTTACTTTGTACTCCTTTTTTGAAGGCAATAGCAGTTTCAAGGTGATTTCATTTCACAGCTTTAAAGAAAGCAAGGCACAAATATGGAATTAAAGGGTTTACACATGTAAATTAGCCTCTAGTAGCTAATGGCTGACTTGGATTGTGTCGCCATGGAGGAGACAATTAGCTCAAGACTTTCATTCAGGAAGCCTGGGTGTACTGTGAAGGTGATATATTTAGGTGCTGGAAGGAGAATTTTGGAGGCACTGTTTTGTCATTCCACTTCCAATAATTTGGTTTTTAATATTGGGGGGCAGGGGAGGTTGCTATTAATGGCTATTCTACAAACAAAATAAGGGACTGTCACTTTCAGTTAAGAGTGAAAACTTGTGATTTGAGGTAAAGTATCACCACCACTTTTTCTAGACCTGTGTTGTCTACCGCATGTAGTAGGTTTGTCCATAAAGACCAATTCATCCAAAGTCACGGCTGTTCCAGTTTGAAAGACAGTACAATGGCAACTGTTACCCAGTCATCCTCCTTTACCCTGTGAACATCCCCAATGCATAGGCAGAGTGCTGAGAGAGCAAATATGTGGAATTATGCTCCATGGATTTTGGAGCTGAAGCACATGGTGAGCATGCTAAATGAACAAGCTAGTATAGCACAAAGGCCAATCCCTACAGGTCAAGATAAAAACAAGAGTGTCAAGTGCTCAATATATACAATGAGAGTTAATCTTTGTCTCTCATATTGAAACGAACAGTATCAGCCTATTTGCAGATGCTGTTTTTAAACTGGAAATGTTAACCAAATCATATTTTTGTGGATCTGATGTTCATAATGCTCTAATGAATTAGAGAACGTTAATGCATTTAAAGGAGGGAGGCTTGGATGCGGTCAGCTTTTTGAACAAAGGCAAGAAGTATGCTTTTGACCTGGACATGTTGGTGAATGAGGACAGACACAGGGATGGATTTTAAGCAGAAGGCCCACAACTTTATTAAACCCAACACAGGGTAGGGGAACTACCTGCCCTGTTACCCAGACTCTTACTTAACTGCCTGTATATAGTTCCAGGGCAGGGTTAAAGACCTCTACCATATAACCCAACACCCAGGGTAGACTCAGCTTGCTCTCCTGAATCCTACCACCCACCACCTCCATGCCCTTGTGAGGGCGACAGAGGCTACCAAAACAGAGGACTTCAGCCTGTGTCTATCCTGTGAGCACAAGGCCCATCAGCAAATTCCCAGAGCCATTCCTTTTAATTAGACTGGAAACCAGCCACAAGTTGCAATAAACTAACATCCCTACCAAATACTACCACAAATTATTAAATCCTATTCCTATTTAGCTTAACTGTGCCTCCAGGATGCTGTGAGGAAGGCAAAACAAAAAAAACAAAACAAAACAAAACAGGACTATCCCAATTTGGCCACAAGTGAAAGAAAAAAAAAAAAACTTTTTAACCCCAAAACAGGCAATGGATCAGACGTGCAGCATCTGTAAGACACAGCTCCAAAACTATGGTTAAAGGGGGTGGTGGTAGCAGGGGTTGCTGAAATAGAGCAAAAAGAGGCTCCTCAAGGCCTGGCCTAGGATTTAAAATTAATGAAAGGGGAGAGCAAAGGACCAATCAGTTTCCTTCCTCCCCTGGCTGGCTAACGAATGGAGACTCTGGGGGGGGGGCACCCCTGCATCCCCCCAGCTAGTGCCTGCTCTACTTCCCCTTTCTACTGGTTCTATCCCAATCACTTCTGGTCCCATCTAGTTTTCCAGCTGTTGAGGTAGATGAATGGCATTCTTAAAGTTTACAGTCACCCCAAAGCAGTGACAAACCCCACGTGATTCTGCTGCTGTTTTGTGGCAGGTTCTCTTTTTTGAATTGACCATGCCATAAAGAGACTACAAAGGCCATTGCCCCATGTTACCTGTTAGCTGGACATTGTGTACTTAGAGTGGCATTGAAACAAACTTTAAAGATAAGTAAGAAATAAAGTTAATGCTATGTACATTGCTTAAGTGTATGAAATCCCTGGTTTTATTGCAAACAGTGTGATCACCGAAATTATTACAGGGTGGTTGTATTCCATTACACACTTCCATTTCCCCAAAGCACATTCTGTTTTTGGGAGGGTGCTTTACATTTGTATAGGCTTTTCCATGCCACACCATTGTATCTCAATACCTAACAAGCCTGTAAGATAGGAAAGTATTATTATCTCTAGTTTGCAGATGGAGACGTGAGGCACAGAAGTGTTTTATCCAAGCAGATCTCCCAAAACCAAGTCCATTAACTGAACCTTGTTAAATCACCAGCCTTTCATTCCCCTTTACAAACTGTAGTTGTTCCAATGCCACTGAAAATATTTGTATAGTGGGGGTGCTGAGAGCCATTGAACCAAACTGTAAACCCTCTATATATGGAAACCACTTCAAGGCAAGGGGTGCTGCCACATCCCTAGACCTCTAGTTCCAGGACCCCGGAGTTTTTTGACCTATGACCCAAATGTACTTGCTTTCAAACTGGAACATTTTTATGATGACATCTGAAATTTCTGTTAACATTAATAGGTATTGGGGGCCTAATTTCCTTCACACTAAACTGAAAATACATTTCTAAAATAACCATATAGTTACTTAAAAGTTATTATCTGCATGAACTCAGCTCACTGTAACAGGTTTAGCCACAGTTGTGCAGTGCTGCAATCAACTCCTGACACTTGAGAATGTCAGCATCAGGTTTCAGACTCCAAAATATCCTGAGCAAACACAACTGTCCAAGCTTCAAGATAACAAATAAGGCCTGTGGGAAGGTGTCACCTTTGCTAGTTTAACCACTTCACTGCTGCATGCAGCCTCAAGAACCTCGTTAGTCCGGCAAAACCTATTGCCTATGCTGTCCCACCTACTATATACCTCAGCTCTGAAATGCTAAAATTCCACTGGAATATTGATACTTCAGTGCAATGTCACTGCATTCTTCTACAGAAGCTGCAATGGAAGCCAGAAGAGAGTTTTAAAAATCTCACAATGGGAGATGGGAACATGACACAATGCTTATGGTGGGGATGTTATTGTTAAAGAAACCCTGAAAGAAGGTTGAATAAAGAGGCTGTAAAAGAGACAGAGTTGAAAAACACAGTGGTTAAAACACTGGCAGATGGTCTATACCAGAGCTCCCATCATTGCTAACACCAACGGAACTGTGGTAGCTTCTCTAGTGGGAGATTTGCAGAAGCTTGCCAAGGTCATAAAGGGAAGGTCAACACTTAAGTTCTGAGAAGTGCTTTGTTGTTATTCTCCCCCCCCCCCCCCAAAAAACAGTCCTGTATTTTGTCTTTTCTTACAGCTCCGTCTCCTTTATGAATGCAACCCCATGGCTTTCATCATTGAGCAGGCTGGTGGGATGGCTACCACAGGGACTGAGCCAGTGCTTGATGTGAAGCCTGAATCTATTCACCAGAGAGTCCCATTGATTCTTGGTTCCCCAGATGATGTGCAGGAATACCTCGCTTGTGTGCAGAAACACCAGAAAAGCAGCTAATGGCATTCACACACCAGATGTTCCTCCCGACACCGGCTATACCTCTTTCCAGAAATAGCAGCAATCAGAAGACTTTGGTTTCCGGGATATCAGTTCCCCCTTTCACTGACAATAGAAATAGTGAAGACTGTTCCTAAAGGTTTTAATTCCCCTTGAATACAAGTGCAAAAATTATTTAGTCCCAGTTTCTGTAATACAAGAGTAAAAGCAAAGTCCTAATTTTAATACTAACAGTATCTACTTGCTTAATACTAAAAAAGGAAGTGAATTGTTTGGGTTACACTCTATTTGATCTGAAGCTAAGAGTCTGATAATGCAGTAGCTGGCATTCTTTGAGGCAAAGCATTTTTATATCAACAGTCAAGACTTCATTTAGAGACTGTATCTGTATTTTCTGTTGGAGGTTTTGTTGCGGGCAATTATTATTTTGTCAGCCCTCATACTACCACTAGTCTTGTGATCTGAGTGTGTTTATGTTCCAAATAATATTTGCCTTGGGTAATTAATAAATATTAAAATTGAATTACCTTTCCATGGGAATGGAAAAATGCTTGATACGGTGCTTGAAATCATTCCCACTTCCCTTCTGTTCCAGAGTCCCATGTAATTTCACACAAGCTATTACCACACAGCAACTGCCACATCTCAACTTTCCTTCTTAATGAAAGATTTCTCATGTCAGATTTATATTTACTTATACCCCTCCAGTCATACCTGGTGGGGTCTTTATCTAAGAACATAAGAACGGCCATACTGGGTCAGAACAAAGGTCCGTACAGGTCTGCCGACAGTGGCCAATGCCAGGTGCCCCAGAGGGAGTGAACCTAAGAGGCAATGACCAAGTGATCTCTCTCCTGCCATCCATCTCTACCCTCTGACAAACAGAGGCTAGGGACACCATTCCTTACTCATCCTGGCTAATAGCCATTAATGGGCTTAACCTCCATGAATTTATCTAGTTCTCTTTTAAACCCTGTTATAGTCCTAGCCTTCACAACCTCCTCAGGCAAGGAGTTGCACAGGTTGACTGTGCGCTGTGTGAAGAAGAACTTCCTTTTATTTGTTTTAAACCTGCTGCCCATTAATTTAATTTGGTGGCCCCTAGTTCTTATATTATGGGAACAAGCAAATAGCTTTTCCTTATACACTTTCTCCACACCACTCATGATTTTATCTACCTTTATCATATCCCCCCCTTAGTCTCCTCTTATCTATCCCAGCTAATTCTAGTACATCCATCACCTTGATATCTAGGTGCCCGTCCCATGTGTATTAATGTAAGCTATTGCCTTGCAAACACATCATCATCACACTGACTGGATTACACTTCATCTACTTTTTTCTTCGCATCCCTCATTTTGATTTTTTGTCCACATTTAGACCATTACAAGTTGAGAGTTATACTCAACAAGTGAATTCACTTACATTTACTGTACTCATGCACTTGTAATACATCCATTTGTAAAGTGGCACGGGCTATTCAAAACACCACATATTACTCTTATATATAGAGCCCTGAGTGGATACAAAATTTGCATCTACATCTGATCTGCAATCCGCAAAAACAATCCGTGGATATAAAGCAGATATCCGCAGATTTGCAGAGCTCTACTTACATACAGTAATGTTTTTCACAGGGGATGGAGCTACTTTGTGGACCCAACATGGATTTAGTTCCAGTGGCGCTGGAACACTTTTTGGAGTGGGGGTGCTGAGCTGCACCCTCTTACCTCTGTCCATGTTCCTCACTGCTCCCTAGAGCTGGAGCCGAGAGTAGGACCATGACTCCGGGAGCAGGATGGGAGATGTGGTGGCTGGGATCTCACATGCGGGGCCAATGGCTGGGTGGGACCCTGGGGCTGTCAGCAGAACCTCCAGTCCCCCGGTGGCCAGGACCCCACATGCAGGGCCAGTTGCCAGGACTCTGCAGCTGAATCAGACCCTGGGTTGGCAGCGAGCCCCTGGGCACAGTGCCAGAAGCCGAGTGGGACCGGTGGCCAAGCAGAACCCAGGGCCAGCAGCAGAGACCCCAGACAGTAGTGGGGCCAGCGGCCGGGACCCCGAGCAGCAGGGTCGCAGGGCCGGGACCCTGGCGGTGGGGCCAGTGGCTGGGACCCTGGGTGCAAAACCTGGGGGTACTGCAGCACTCCCCACACCCCTACTTCCCATGCCTATGTTTGGTTCACAGACAACTAATAAACAGCTATCAGCCCTACCCCATCTACTGCTCAATTACTTTAAGGTGCAGTATCACCCTACAACACAAAAATCCAGAGGAGAGCAGCTATAGATGCCTCCCCCTGCATTCCAGATGAGAACAGTTACTGAGGCAGGATTCATCCATTTTGCCTCAGTCCTAAACAAGCTATATGTGCAGTGGAGATCTTCTATTCAAAATGAAGGGAGACAGTTATTAAAACTGCCTGTGATTGTTTGATGGTGCTACTATGCCTCTGAGCTGCAATTTTCAGATCCTCAGATCTCAGCCAAATCAAAAGGGGTTTTCATCAGGACATTGAGAAATCTCTCTCCTTATGGACCATTTCAATGCCAAATTTGAATTTTCTATTGCCACACACTTCAGCACTGAACCTGTTTGAAAAAAGTTACAAAAATGTCTTCTAATGGGAAAAGTATTATTTTGGCTCTGGCCTTTTTTCTCAGAGATAACTTAACTGTTTATCCTGGAACTATGAACAATTTCTCTTTGGCTAGAGTCTAGGGCAGTGGTTCTCAAACTTTTGTACTGGTGATCCCTTTCAAATAGCAAGCCTCTGAGTGTGAGTCCCCTTATAAACTAAAACCACCTTTTTATATATTTAACACCATTATAAATGCTGGATGCAAAGCAGGGTTTGGGGTGGAGGCTGACAGCTTGTGACCCCCCATGTAATAACCTCGCAACCCCCTGAGGGGTCCCGACCCCCAGTTTGAGAACCCTTGGTCTAGGGCTTGACAAATGAGATTTAGAATGGAAATGTTTAAACTACTTTAATTACATAAGCCACTGTCACTTCAACTAGAAGTGCAATTGATCCTCTTTATAACTAACCTTTGGAGCTATACTCTATTCAACAAAAGGAGCTATACAACAAAAGTAGAGGAGAGAAAGGGTCTGTAGAAAACAGACACATGCACATTGCTAGTCTTACCACATTTCAGGACTGTTACCTTGTTACTGCTTCAGCTGAAGGCTGCATTTTAAAACAAAAAACTCCATTCTGCACCCCTCCCCCTTTTTTTTTTAAAATGCCATTGAGTCTTCTAGTATTGCACTGAAAACAACCTTTGATCAACATCTATACCATGTAATTGGTTGCTCCAACTTCCCTTCCTTATCTGCCTTCCCCCTCCTCACCACCAACCCTGGAACAACCAAAGCAGTGTTTAATTCTATGAGATATAAGAGGAGGAAGTAGCCAGAGAGAACTGAGAAATCACCATGACAGCATTAAGGCTATGTCCACACTACCCACCTGAATCGGCAGGTAGAAATCAATCTCTCGGGGATCGAATTATTGCGTCTCGTCGGGACGCAACATTCGATCCCTGAATCGACGCTTGTACTCCACCAGGGGAGGTAGAAGTAAGCGCCGTCGATGGGGAGCCGCGGAGGTCGATTTGCCGCCGTCCTCACAGCGGGGTAAGTCGGCTCCGATGGGTCGAATTCAGCTACGCTATTCGTGTAGCTGAATTTGTGTATCTTAAATCGACACCCCCTCCCCCCCAGTGAGGATGTAGCCTAAGATTACAACCAAGGCAGCCTTAAGGTGAAGCATATTAGATTTATAATGTAATTATACACTAATTTAAAACATTGTTATTCACTGGAATGCTATGAAATCTCACCAGACAAATTAGCTTCCATTTCCAGCAGGCACTGATTTATGTAAAAAGCTCTATTTGGTCATTGCATTGGAACATTTAGCTGTCTTCTTCGCCAGCTGAATTATTCTCTTGCAGTTTTAAAAAATAAAATTAAACAAAAGACAAACAAAAACAAAGGGCTAGTTTACACACAGTTTATGTACTGATTTAACAATATTGACTTAGAAACCAATATAATATCACAGTACAGCCTGCTAGTGCAGATTCAGTTATACCAGTATACAGGTGCTTGTATTGATATACCCAAATAAACTCTACTGATATAAGCACCTTCATACCAGCATAACTGAATTCATACTTGGGGTTGCACTGATTTACCAATATAGTTAAATTTTTATAAAAATTGTGTAGATCGCATCTTAACTTCTCTAAATTCTTTGCCACATTCCATATTCATGCTACCAGCCTCTTCCACTGGAGGATCCGGTGCTGGACAATGCACCTTATAAGCTCTTAACTTCCAGTCTTGTAGCAATTATTAGGCGATAAAGCCCACAATTTGTGGATTATTGTTTAATTGGTAACTGACGGAGATTAAGACCTTGTCTGTATTTGGGATTTGCCCCAATTCAGCAACTGGGTAGCTGCACTAATGCAAATCCCATGTGTAGATAAAAAAACCCTCTGATTTTCACTGGTGTAAATTCTGGCTTTTCTTGTCTACATTTGGGATTTGAACCGGTGCACCTATACTCTCATGTTTTTATATGGCCCTTGTTACTCTAGTACCTTAGCACTTCACAGTCTTTAATAGGTCTATCATCACAACATCCCGATAGCTAGGGAAGTGTTATTATCCCTATTGTTCAGATGGGGAACTTAGGGCTTGGCTACACTTCCGAGTTACAGCGCAATAAAGGAGCCCCGGGTGCCCTACCTCACTCCCTGCCCACACTGGCAAGGCACGTAGAGTGCTTTGTCTCTGCTATCAGTACAGCGCTGCTGGCACTCCACCTCGGCGAGAGAAATAACGTTTGCTGTGCCTTGGCTACAATGCACGGGCGTCAGTGTGAACGAGGTGTTGGGTTACTATGCTCTGACTGGCCTCCGGAAATGTCCCATAATCCCCTTATGTCAAGTGGCCACTCTTGTCATTGTTTTGAACTCCTGTAGGAATGCGAAAATGCCCTTTCAAAGCTCTATTTATGACAGCCGGCATGCAAGCCATTAGTGTGGAATGCTGTGAGTGACAGAGAGAGGTGGGGGGGGGAAACAGGGGTCTGCTGCTGTCTGAACTTACAAGACAGCATGCTGAGATGCTCTCAGCCCCCCAAAACCCCACTCTCTCTCCCCCCCACATACACACAACACATTCCCTGGCACACTCTACCCCACCCCCCCAGGGGCGGCAAGTTGTATGGGCCCGTGGTGCCCGGGCTCCAGCGAGTTGGGGGCCCAGCTCCACCAATGTTCACAGCCAAGTCTCTCCTCCGGCTCCACCTGCCGCCCCTGGCATGCCTCCCCTGAGCGTCCCTGCCTGCCCTGGGCAGCGGGCGGTTGCCCCCTGCAGCTCCGTGCTGCATTCCCTCGCCAGCTGCTGCCGGCTACAAGGGAGCAGCGTCCCTGAGGCAGCTGCTATGCCTGTGGAAGAGGAGGGGAGGAGCCACATGGCAGCCCTCACCCCCAGCAGGCAACTCTGAAGTGGGGGGGGCTTATCCTGGCTGGACCGCCTGAGCAGCAGCCGGGGGGGCTTGGGTGAGTGTCATGCCAGGGGAGGCAGGGAAGGACCTTCTGTCCCCCGGAGCTCGCTGCTGCCAGTAGGAAAAGGGCTGGGGGGAATCTTCCTCTCTGGACCCCTGCCCCAGCCCCGGGGCAGCCTGCCTGCTGCACCCCCTCCAACACCCCAACCCTCTGTCCCAGACCAGAGCCCGCACCTAGCACCCCAAACCACCTTCTATACCCCCTCCTGCACCCCAACCCCGTCTCAGCCCAGAGCCTGCACCCAACACCCAAATTCCATCCCAGAGCTCACACACCTCCCACACCCAAACTCCCTCCCAGAGCCTTAGGCAGGTGTGTGTGGGGGGTGGGACTTGGACACATTCTAGGCACCACCAAAAATTATACAAACCTGCTGTCCCTGCACCCCTCCATTTGAAAAGCATGTTGCAGTCACTTGCATGTTAGGATAGCTGCCCATAATGCACCGCTCCCAATGCCGCTGCATGTGCCACAAATGTGGTCAGGCCAGTGCGCAAGCAGCTGTCAGCGTGGACAGACTGCAGCGCTTTCCCTACTGCGCTCTCCGAAGGCGGGTTTAACTCACAGCACTCTACACCTGCAAGTGTAGCCATGCCCTTAGATTAAAAGTTAGAAACTAAGCCTTGGAGGCTAGTTGTTAGCACCCTTATTACTGAACTCTCCTTCCTCTACATTGATGACTGGCCATCATTTACTGGAATCAGGGCAGGTTCCCAATGCAGACAAAGCTTCAACTGGTGAAATTGTTCTGAGGTAGATTCAAAAAGTCAGAAATACTGGCTGATTAGATTATGCCACATGCCTAGATCCCAGAGATAGTAAACTAAAGGACTTATAAATAACAGGCTATTTTTGAAGCATGTGGCACAGAGAAAGAAGATGTATGTCAATTTCTTCTCTTCAAGAGAGTTATCAGTGACTGAATAGGGGGACCTAGGGAGAAGCCGAGGGGCATGGCCATACTGTTTCCTCACTGCTGCAGGGGCCAGGATAGAAGGAGGAGTAGCCAGATTTGGGATGCAGGAGGTAGAGCAACATGGATCCATTCTTTACTCTCACAGGAATCTCCTCTAACCCATGGGCTGAGAGACATGTAGAACAACATGATGTCAAATTTGATTTTGGAATTGAAAGTATCCCTTTCTAACAAAATACAAATTCAGACCTCGTCCTCAGAGTTATTTTGAGAGAACACAAACCATGCACTCTGGCTGAGGCTATGTCTACAGTGCTGCAGTAGAGCCGTATTATAGACTTTTTCTACATTGATAGGTGTCTTTCCATCAATGTAGAAAATCCACCTCTCCTAGTGGTGGTATCTAGGTCAATGGAGGAACTCTTTTGTTGACCTCGCAGTGTCTACACCAGAGGTTAGGTCAGCTGAACTACATCACACAGGGGGTGAATTTTTCACATCCCTGAGCAATTTAGGTACATCAGTTTAAATTTTAAGTGTAGATCAGGTCTGAGAATGCAGGTAGTCTGTGTTGCATTTAACTCCACAAGAGTCCTAATATCACTGGGTCACAACCTCTTATCCATGGCTGGTTGCCAGGATGTGAGAGTACATGCAGACAGCTGAAGAAACTCAGACATGGTCTTTATAAATAAAGCGTCAGAGAGACCACATTTAGCAACTGAAACCCAATCAAATAGGGACATGCAGCCTTATTCAAGGCTGCCAGGAGAAACTGGGAACCCTGGGGGCATGTGTTATATACAGTAAACACTTTTTTTTGCTGATCATATTTGTTAGCTCTGTCCATTTGGCACTGTCATGCGATGAAGCTTTTTCATCAAACAGAAGCATTGTATTCTGGCTCAGCCAACTATCAACATGACACAATAGGTAAAGCTTTGACACTTGCAATTACCAGCTACAGGTAACAAACTCTGCAAATGTCTACAGTTAAGACATATACTTGAAGATGCACTTATCCCTATATTTCTATATTTGCTATATTTCTTTGTCGTTTTAAATTTAACATATTTAGAAAACAGAGTCCAGATGTAACAAATATTTGCTATGGTTTGGGGAACAACATGCAGAAATCTAGATTGGTTATATGTAGCTGGGATCTGATGATTTTTGTTTTTTAAAAAAAGCTTTTTTACTGTTGTCAAACTTAATTGTAAGAGAGAATTTCAATACATCTTAGAACCTATTTCAGGAGTAAAACAAGGAAACTATTGGAACCCTTTGATATCTGAGAATCTGAAAATACCCCTGATTAAGCAAAAGAGAGCAAATTTCTCCAAGTGGATAATACATCTCCAGCAAGGGAAGGACTGTCTTGTGGCTAAATCACAGGACTAGGAATCAGAAGATGTGGGTTCTCTTTGAGAAACATGAGATTCTCAGACAATTTTGTTGCCAGAAACCTTCACAGTCTATTCACACACTGCTGCCCTGTTTATCCCAGCTCTGCAGAAAACTGTCTTCAGTTAGACAACAGCAGTAGCATAGAACAAACGTTACTATCTATCAACCCATTCATTTCAGTGAGCCATTAAAGTCAAAGCCTAGTTGGAAGCATTTAAATGCTGGCACTATTAGTCAAATGTAATAGTGTTAGGATTTGAAGAAAAAACAATTGAAGTGAAGGCACATTTTAGAACATTGGGTTTAGAAATATACCTTGGTGCAATCCCACTGAAGCCCTGGGCTGTGTTATATTTTCCATTGATTTTCCTGGGGATAGCCATGGCCAGAGAGCCAGCAATGCACTCCAGGGTATGTCTATATTGCATTATAAACCCACGTCTGTGGGACTTAGGCTTGTGGATTCAGTGTCTACAAGCCTGCACTTGTAAACATATACCCTGCATTGTAAACCTGTGTTTATAATTACTGGACCTGGGTCTCAAAGCCATGCTAACACATCCATAATGCACTATCCTAGGGTCCGGGTCTTGTGTGCTTGCTGATCCGATTCAGACTAAGGGCTAGTCTACACTGGCAATGCTAAAGCGCTGCCATGACTTGTGTGGTCACTTAAAACAAAACAAACAAACAAAAAAAAACACCTCCATGAGAGGCGTAGCTCCCAGCGCTGGTGCACTGTTTACACTGGCGCTTTACAGCACTGAAACTTGCTGTGCTCAGAAATTGCTGTAAATTGCCAGTGTAGACAAGCCCTGATTTCTGTGTGGTTGGAAGTGGGGCTTGGGCTCAAACCTGAGTCAGAACCTTGTTTAGTGTACAGTGTAGACATACCAGAGGCCATAGCTAAAACAGAGCCACAGGATCTCCATGCAAATAATTCTGGCCTCCCACAGAGCCCCAAAGATTTGCCAGATTTCAGGGCAAGATCCACAGCATTTTCCACAGGATGGGGAAACCCCCCTTACCAGATAATGAGGGGGATCTGCACAAGGCACAGCTACTTTGGGAAAATTTTCTAACTGGTTTCAAAACTGGTTCAGCTAAACCAATTAGACCCATAATGGTTACCTGTTTTAAGAAAGCCTGGTTTCAGTAAAAACAGATCAGGCTACCTTAAACCAGGTCTATGTTATAATCCTGTAGAGAGGCCCAGGGAGGTTTCCTCCCTCCGAGACCCCCTGCTATGGGGCTTCTCCCAGAGAAGGGGATGATGTGGGCCAAATTTAGCAAAGTTTTGTTTTGCGTTTGTTTTGAGGCAAGACTGTTTCCTGAAACTCTTCTGCTAGCTCTGCCCATTCAGTACCATTTGTCAAAATGATTAATAAACATAATGAGTGTGAGAACATGCTCAAACTAGATGGAGTCCATGAAAATTCAAGTCTACACAATATTAAGTGAAGCTAAGCCTAAATGTTCTTGTCAGCTCCTTTGCAGCTCACCAGTGGAACAGTTTATCACTTGAACAGAAGGCTCCTTGGTAGAGATAAAATACCCACTCCATTACTCATTCAGCTATGTGCAGCGTTTGGGGAAGAATGCACTCAGCAGGCCTAATCCCAGCCCAGGGCAGGGTTGTTTGTGTCTCACTGATTCAGAGTTAAACTGAAATGAACTGTCAGCACATGCCCTGGAAAAAGAGAAGTCAGTTTACCTCATACTGAAATGGAGATCCTGGTTGCTCTGTGTCACACAGGGCTGCCGGGGGGCGGGGGCAATTTGCCCCAGGCCCTGGAGGGGCCACCACAAGAATATAGTATTCTATAGTATTGCAACTTTTTTTTATGGAAGGGGCCCCCGAAATTGCTTTGCCCCAGGCCCCCTGAATCCTCTAGGCGGTCCTGGTGTCACATGTTTTAAAAAAACCTAACTCCAGGATGAACACAAACATGCTCCATTCGCCTTGCGCACCTAGTTTAGAGTCATTCTAGCAACATTTTGCCCTTTTGATTCTTTGGTTTCCTGTTTTGTTCCTGCCTTAACTGTTTCCTTTGCCTTTTAACCTGCCACTATTTGCTACCTCAACATAAAAGAGGGTTGCTAAAATGAAAATACAGCAGAAATGTTAAATGAAAGGAAATGGGCCACTTTACAAACCAGACTTTACATAAAATTTAAACTAGTAGAAGAGAGGACGTTAGATTTGACTTTAAAAACCACCATTAAAGTGATACTTTTAAAATAACCTAGTATCCTGCTGTGAGACCTTCAGCAAATAGCTTTACATCTGTGTGCCTGTTTCTCCTCCTACCCTTTGTCTGGCTTGTTTGTTTTGATAGCAGACTCTAGTGCAGTTACTCTCTCCCTGTTTGTACAGTGCCTAGCACAATGTGGACCTGATCTCAGCTGAGACAAATGCTAAATCATAACTCCCACTGAAGTGCTTGGGAGTTGCCTGTCTGCACCATAGGGAACAATCAGGGCTTCTTTTGAAATACAGTGCTATATCTCATGAGAAATGTGGTCTAATGTACTGTAAACACAACTCAAGAGGCAGGAACCAAAGGTTCCCTCAGGCCTTGTCTACACTAGAAAATTAGATCGGCTAAAGTATGTTGGTCAGGGGTGTAAAAAATCCGCACCCCCTAAGCGGTGTAGTTAAGCCTACCTAAATCCCTGTGTAGACAGCACTAGGTGGACAGAAGTATTCTTCAGTCTACCTACCTACTGCTCTTGGGAATGTGGATCATCTATGCCAATAGGAGAATCCCTCCCAGCAGCATAGGTAGCATCTCCACTGAAGTGCTGCAGCAGGACAACTGTGCCACTGTACCATTTTAAGTGTAGACAAGCCCTGACTTTCTGTAGGATCATGGGGAAATCACTTGACTTCTCTGCTTCAGTTTGCCCTTTTTAGCTATATTGCAGGTTGTTATGAGCTCTAATTAATGTATACAAATTGTTTTCAAGATGCAAAGAACAATAAAGAGCTAATTATCAATAGATTATCTCCTGCAAAATTAGTAGCACTGTCATATCTATAGCTTGGAAGACTTACCACCTGTACCAAGAGCACCTCTCAACCAACACTGTGCACTTGAGCTGGAAGAGCAGTTTGTGATGTTATTTTAGCACAGTCTGAAACAATTCAACATAGGAAGAGCAGGAATTCATAAAGGGAACTCAAACAGGACCTGTAGTTATAATAATTGCATTTCTGTAATAAATTTTGGTAGAACCATTTACCTGTGCTTCCCGGGAATTGTTCCAATACAGTATCATTCTAAAAGCTATCCCCATTGAAAGTCTTTTTTTTCCCCCCTCAGAAATGCCTTATAACTAAGTAAAAGATTTAAAGAGTTCATCATCTAGCTTTGTCAATTTGCTTTCAATCTTATGACTAAAACTGACAAAACATGAATTCACACCAGAGAGAGAAGTAGCAGCATTTAGAAATCTGCCTGGGGTAATTTAACAATCATTCATGACTCAGCAGCACCTGACCTGTCATTCTGAGGCCACCTGCACTACATTTAGCTTATGGACTTTAAACAACAAACACAGCCCAGGGAAGTTCTAGGATTAATGACCAGCTGCAAGGAGAAGAGCTGATGCCCCATTTCAGCATTAATTACCCAGAGAAGGCCTCAGGCTGTGGTAATTATCAGTGTTCAAAGCCACTGTGTTTTATTTGTTCTACTACCCCTCCATTTGAAAAACACACAGTATGAATGTTAAAACCACGACATACGCAAAAGACTTTCTCTACTGCTCCTTAGACAGTCATTCCAGCCACCATGATACATAAACCAACAACAATAATCGTAATGGCTCCAAAGCTCACTCAGTAGAACCACTCTTACCACAATGAGACTTTATGTAAGAGAATATAGTGAACCAGCCTCCTCACTGGAAATAGCACATAAATCTAGTGATGGAGATCCTCAAGACATAGAGTTCATCTCAGATAAGCTTCTGGAAGCCTAGAAGCTTATCTGAATTGCCATAAGGAAAAAGAATTACCCACCAACAGAGCTGGGGACCCTCCCTTCCCCCAAATAGGCCCAGAGATAGACCTTCCTTCCAACACCATCCCCCAATCAGTCTTACCTAGAGATGTCTTCTAAGAAGGGTGGGGCTGGGAGAGGGAGCCCTCCCTCTTCATCTCTCATGGCCGAAAGATTAATACTGTCCAACATTTGTGACCACTGCTTCCCAGTTCAGAATGATATGTGGAGCAGAGGGCAATGAGTCCTGTGTAGGTAATCCTCACAATATTCGGTAGTGTTTTTAAAGGCTCGGCTCCTGCAGCCATTTAATTAATTAAGAATCTGTTTTCATTTTTTTTAAAAGCAGGTTTCTAGACTTCATAGCTGCCAGGAAAAGCCTGAAAATATGAACCCCAAATGCTCAAAACCAGCAAGGCAAATGAGAAGAACCCAGTGTTTGTTATTTTTTATAATCTACTTTTAAGCCAGGCTCATGAATTTTTAGGGCCTGACTCTTGAGGGCTGGCAATACTGTTAAAGCACTCTATTCCCCACACACTCTACATAATTACCAAGGAAACAAAGGTTTATGACCCTTAGAAAAGTTAGAGACCTTTTTTCACCCTATTTGATACAGAAAGAACAAATAAAAGATAGTCACTATTGCTGTGAAAACAAGCTTCAAATGGCTTCTAGTGGCATTTCTGAACCCATGTGATGTGGTATCAGTGAGCCAGAGGAAATACCATGTGATTTCCATCATTTGACCAATCTCAGACTGAAAGTGAAATTTTAATACTCCAGGAAAAGATTGAAAATATTTACCATCACACAGTAAAATTTTTGGTCACATTTGACAGAAATAAATGTGCATGAAAACTGGTTAATGGAAACTGCTCAATCTAAAAAAAAGGCAAGTATCAAGCATCTTCTGGTTTAGGAGGCTATTTTGCCTAAACTTGGCTTATCACACACCACAAGCCTCAGTCTGCAGTTTTGAGAACTTTGTGTAGCTAGTCCACTTCTCTTGTTAGCTATTTCCTAAATAAATCCCTGCTGAAGAGTAGAGGATAAAACATTTATTTTTAAGTGACCAAAGGTTTCCCCACACAGGATAAGGGGCCACATTCAGACTTTACTGAAGCCTAGCGTATTTGAAGGAAAAAGTGGAACAGTGTGGCTCTCTGGTGCACTTTAGACATATTTGATAGTCTCCTTTTATAAGTATGAGAGCAAATCTTACTTTAGGCCATGGAAGACTCTCACAGCAGGGAAACCAGTGCAGTTCTGCTGAGCCAAGAGCTGGGCTTACAGGGACTTTGGCAGTGGGGTCGAGAAAAACAGGGGCAGGAATAGTAGATCCACTATTTTGCTCATCTACTGGCTATTCACCACCACAAAGCAGTTATTCATAAACTGCAGGGTTTACTGCAGCCCTGAGTTTGCACAGAGCAGCTCTCTACTGCCAGGCTGCAGATAAGGTCTCCTTATCACCAGTGCCCAAAATGAATTTCCCAGGCTATGCCCTGGTCCAGAATTGATGCATCTCATGAACCCTACTAGATGCACCTGGAGCTTGTTCTCTTTCCAAGGAGGCAGGAGGACAGAACAAAAATATAAGGGCATGTCCCTACATGAGCAATTAATGTATTCACTGAAAAACAAAATTGGCTGTGTAAAAGAAAGCTAGGCTCTGGTTTCCTTTAGTTCATGTGACCAAAATCTATTCAGATCAGTCTCTCCACCTGCAGCATTACATTAGTTCCCTGTTTGGAGAAGACTTTTGCAAACTTCATATTCAGGCCTGTAAGCAAATCTTATCTTTCCACCCACATTCATTCATATTACCATTCATTCATTAATTGCAACCAGCTAAGAAATATGTGGTGCAGGTCTCCCCTATAACTGCTTGCTTTAATTGTGTGTAATGCTGTCCTTTCATCTAGGTATTTTAGGTACCCCAAGTTGCTTCTTGCAAACACAGTAAGTGCCAGTGCCTTAAAACAGCTTGTAGCATGCATTGCTATTCTCCAGAAAGGGAGAGAATGAGTGAGGGACATTGAGACTAATTCTTATTCAGGGATGTCCATAGTGAAACTTTCAGTCTGTTCAAAGAGTCAGTAAAGTGCAATGGTAACCAGAAAGTAAAATGCAAGCATAGTGACATGATTACTACAGCTGGCTTGATCGGTTAATATCCAGAAATCACCATAAGTATTAATATTTAAGAATATGATAATCAGTGTTATACTTAATATAAATATGCATAATAATGATGAATAACTATGAATTTATTATAGGGACAGTTACTAAATTATTGGAAACAGCAAACAATGTTACTTATATCCACAAGTAGGAGCATTGCCACAGTCCTTTTCTAATGTGATTACACAACTACCATCTTCTGATAGCTGTGTGTCTGTCTCAGGCCATGTTTGCTTGAGACTCCCTCATCCATTTATTCACTAGAAAATAATTAATAAGGAAACATTTTACCTATGCAAACCACTGGTTAATTACTCACTAGAAAATTGTGCAACATCAAAAAGGGCTTTTGTAAGAAAACTTGTCCCAAATCAGGGTTTAGAGGTTAAGGTTCATTACAAAACTGGATAGCAAGTATTTTGTCATGGTAGCACTTGGGTTTTCTTGGAATGCATTGAAAGACAAAGTTCAGTGATCACCTAATTTCATCCAGGAGGAGGAAAATAAGCTTGTTTATCAGTTTGTAAATGTCAAGTGATGAGCTGGTCAGTATTAGCAAAGAAAGAGCACTAAACTCAGTTCATAAAAGCAAGAATTGGTCACACTGTATTTAGCATGCACAGAAAGGATGAGCAAACATTTACTGCATTTATTTTTGAAGAGAGAGGGAATAGTTAGGATTTTTTAGATAAATTGATTATTGGAGTTTTGAGAAGCTGCTTCATGCATGAGAATGGAAGCACTAAATTATTTTTATGATCTTGCCTATCCACAGAACATATACAATAGGTCACGTGGTCACTAGCCACAAAAAGAATAGTCATTCACAGAGTAGATCACAGAAAGTGGTATTCTTGGGAGATCTTTAGAATAAAGATCCTATCTATACGGTAACTACCAGAATTCTGAGAAGCCAGGTGCAATATAAATTATCCCCCAATTAAAATTAAAACAGTTCATTCTGGCAACATAGATGGAACTGAGCCAAGAATGCATTCCTGAAACATTGCACAACATTGCCCTTCTGCAGGCCCGTAGCATGATTCAGCCCTGTCTACATTTTATGGCCAAACCATATATTTAAGTGGTATAACCAGGGCCGGCTCCAGGCACCAGCTTGCCAAGCAGGTGCTTGGGGCGGCCACTCCGGAGAGGGGTGGCACTCCAGCTATTCGGCGGCAATTCGGCGGATGGTCCCTCACTCCCGCTCGGAGCGAAGGACCTCCCATCGAATTGCCGCCACAGATCACGATCGCGGCTTTTTTTTTTTTTTTTTTGCACCGCTTGGGGCGGCAAAAACCCTGGAGCCGGTCCTGGGGATAACTGTGTCTCTAGCACTCTTGTTGCTACTGTGGAGACAGGACCTGAACAAGGTATTTTGCTTATGGACTACAGGACTCTCTAGTTGAAGAAACTTTACCATTACTTAAAAATAATACAACACATAACAAATACAACAAATTAAACTCTCGTTAGCAATATGGAGCTACAAAAAAATGTTGACTAACACTGAAATATTTCAAAATGTGTCTTGTGACTAAAGCTTTTAGTTAAACATAAACAGGAAACACATCAGGAGGTTTTTTTGCATAAAATGCTTGTTTGCTCAATCCAGCAGGGACAAGTGATAAGACTGAACAGTTCCTGCACAACCAACTATATCCCACTCAAGAGATCATAGTTAACACTTTAAACTAGTGCTTCCAAAGAGTCTTTTCATTTGCTTTATAAGTTATGGGGATTGTAAGGGAATCATATTATGGGATTTAACACACTTAGGGCACGCCTACACAGGCCAGGTCTACACTAGAGAGCTTACAGTAGCACAGCTGTACTGATGCAGTTGCACTGCTGTAAGATTGCTCATGTAGCCACTGTATGCTGACAGAGAGCTCTCCCGTCAACATAATAAAACCACCTCCACAAGCAGTGGTAGCTACGTTGGCGCGAGAAGCTCTCCTGCTAACAAAGCGCTGTCCACACCAGCACTTCTGTCGTAACTTTTGTTGCTCGGAGGATGTTTTTTCACACCCCTGAGCGACATAAGTTACGCCAACAGAAGTGGTAATGTAGACAAGCCCTTAAAACGCTGCATCAGCACAGCGGTGTAGCACTGTAATGAAGATGGTTTAAGCCTACAGGTGAGACCTCTGCTGACAGATTAGTTAATCCACCTCCGTGAGAGATGGTAGCTATGTCGGTGGGAGAAGCTGTCCCGTCGACATAGCATTGTCTACATGCGGGGGGTTATGTTGGTATAACTACGTCACTCAGGGTTGTGGATTTTTCTTGCCCCCTGAGCGACATAGTTACACTGATATAGGTCTGTAATGTAGACCAGATCTTACTGATGTTTAGAAGTTGTATAACTGCTATTAAATCTCTATCAGCATGTTTAAATACAAATTACACATATGTGATACAGTTTAAATGCTAAAATTAAGACACATTGCTGAAGTTGTTATTGGACATGTTTATTTCAATGGTTAGAATTACCCACTTGGCTGGCCATATTCCTGACACGGTGGCATTCCATCCATATGTAAGGATGTCTCACTGGATTAGAGAGTGCAATTTTAAATGTATAAAAAACTGGATTATCAATTCTGAGCACCTTCTCTCCCTCCTCTTTGGTAGTCATTCTGCCCATCCCTCCTCCCTCCCCCCGTCCCCCACTCTCTCTCTCTTCTGAAGAAATTGTTTCCTTCCTTATGACCAGAGTGATATCTTAGTTTTGAAACTTGGCTGTTTATATTAATCCTGGTGTTTCTGGTCAACAAACCTCTTCCTCTCCCACAACATTTTACAGCAATTCAAGTCCTAGTTGCCTTTGTGGTGGGCCCTAAGTGCACTGAATCAAGGCATATCCTCTCCCTTCAGTTGTAAATCCAGATTGTCTCCCAACGTCTATGTTGCATGATCTGGTACACTCTCAGACTGGGAAGACTCTAGACATAATTAAACTCACAGCATTGCCAGCTTCAACTGTACAAAAATTGTGTCAGCCCCCGTTCCCCAAAAAAACTATTAAGACTGTTAAAATTTTTGGAATTTTCAAAAAGTTAGGGGGCCTTTTTGTCTTCTGGGTTTTGAGGCCGTAGGGCTCACATTTTCTGCAACTAAAAGGGCCAGCCGTTCAGGGTTTTTTCCTTAAATGAAAGCTGAGATTCTCACATAATCATATGACTCCTGGTGCTAGCACTTAACCACCAAATATCATGAGATGTGACAAAAAAAAAATCACAAGAGCTGGCACACTGTTAAAGAGGCTTATGCAAATAGGTTGGCCCCCTTTTCTCACAAAGCGACAAACTGCCATCTCCAAAGGGAAATCACCTGGAAGGGAGCTCAGTGTTTTCACCAGATTCAGGGGGGGAGGGTCCTCTATGACTGAAATAAACAGCAGGATGTTAAGTCTCCAGAACCAGCTAATTTTGAGAAATCCACTGGAGAACAGGGACATCTGTACAAAGGTCCTGTGCACTGACTCTGTAGGACTCGGTCCATTCCCAACTCTGGGCCAGCATGGCCTACTGGAGGTGTTGGCAGTAGGGTTACCCATATTTCAAGTTCCCAAATAGAAGACCCTGCTCGGGAGAGGGGTGGTACAGTTTCTTTCTACTAACACCCTTACTTCTGAGCTGCTAGTGATGGTGGCGCTGCCTTCAGAGCTGGGTGCCCAGCCTGCAACCACCACTCTCTGGCTGCCCAGCTCTGAAGGCAGTGCCATCACCAGCAGCAGCAAAGAAGGGGGCAAACATGCTGCTATTGGGGCATGCCAGGAATTGCAGTTCTATCAGAATCGATATTGGAAAAAGGATGAGCAAGGAAAAATCACAGACGTTTGTTCATATTTCAAAAATCTTCACAGGTGGAGAGCAGCGGACCAAAAAAGAGGTAAAATCTGGGAAAACTCAGATGTGTGGTAATCCTAGCTGCCAGAAGCTCCAACTCCTCTTCAGCTTCGTAGGCAGTATCTTGATCTTCACTTTAATTTTAACATCTTTCTCCCTCCTGAGTTTGAAGACAGAAACCACCACCATTTCCTCATAGAATGGAATTTTCCTCAAATAAAGGCTTTTGTCTGAGATCTTTACTTGTATGGTAATTTGTTTCCAATGTTTCTTCTCTCCCCCTGCCCCACCACCAAAAAGAAAAAAAGAATTACTTCTTACAGAGCAGCTGATTTATTAAATATGACCAAGATCATCTTTCTAATCTGTTTCAGTGGTTTATTTTAAAAACGGCCTTTGGACCAATATTGTTCATGGCTTTTCTCCTAGAAAATTATTTTAATAAATCTGAATTGAAGCTATTCACCTGTTTAAGTGTGGGACAGTCATAGAGTTACATACTCTATGACAGTAGAAACTAGTGCTGCATACTAGAGAAAGAAGTACATGCTATCAAATACACATCTTAAGACCCCCCTCCCAATCCCCCCAAGAAATAAAAATGAACTGTTAATACGTTAAGACTGATTTTGTCTACAGAGTCAAGAAATTCAGAGTTAAGGGTTCCCGACAGCAACTTCATCTCTGCTCCCTTATGTGTGGACTTCTTTCATTAGAGATCTGGGCACTGTGACATAGTTGGTAAACAAAGGAATTTGTACTTGTTTATGGACTTTATCTAAAGCTTAGTCTTCTCAGCATATTTAGCTATTAGTAAGGTTAAGATTGTCAGAGTTATTTTTAGTAAGTGTTACAGACAGGTCACAGGAACTAAATAAAAATTCACAGGAGTTGTGACCTGTCTGAGACCTTTCCTAAAAATAACTGGGGGAAGAGAGGGCTTGGGGGGAATGATAGCTGGAGCCCCCTGGCAAGGGACTGACAGCCCTAGCCCCACTGCCATAGTGGTGGCACATCCCTGGCTCCAGCCTCCACTACAGCCCTGGGACACACAGGGCACACAGGGCACACAGCCCCAGCTCCTGCTGAAGCTGAGGGTCAGAGGTGCACAGCCTCGACTCCTGCACCGACCGAAGCCGGGGAGGGCAGAAGGGGTGCACAGCCTTGGCTCTGGCTGCAGCTGTGGGAGGGTGCACAGGCCTGTCCAAAGCTGTGAAGGGTAGTGGGAACACAGCCCCAGCTGATGCCAGAGGTTCAGGGCACACAGCTCCAGCTGAAGACCGGGGGGAGGAGGAGAAAGGGGTGGATACAGTGCCGGCTCTGGTCAAAGCCACAGGTGGAGGATGTACAGCTCCAGCTCAAGCAAAGTCACAGAGGTTCAGTAGTCATGGAATTTGTGATTTCCCTGACCTCTGACTAAATCGTATCCTTAGCTATTAGTGTTGCTACACAAGTACAAACAAATGTATTCCTATCAAGCTTACCCTGCCTAGTGCAAAATGCAACTGCACTAAAGGTTTGAACCAGTAGCCAGAGACCCACTATAGACAAGAACTAAATTGAGTCTGACATTTTCCATTATATACATTTTACAATTATTAACCTCAGCTGCTTTGCAGCAGTGCAGATTTTACTTTTAATTATACAAGATCCAGGCAACACACCTGAAGTGTGTCACCAACACTGCAAACCACAATACATTCTAGATTACATCACTTATGTCAGCAATACAGAACTAACTTGAAGAGAAAGGGGAAGCCCTAATAGGAGAAGCATTAAGATTTCACATTTTGTTTCCAATACAATTATTCCATTAAGAACCAAAAGGTTCTTGGTTTTTCCTATTACTAGAAAGCATACTGACCTTTCTCTCTCATCCATTGAGAACCTCAATGCACACCCAGCTCTCAACCAGCTTATATTTTCAGGTTGTAAATTTTGAAGTTTGGATATGGAAGTGTATCTTTTACTGAATAATTTATAGAATATTTGGAGTCCATAGTTAGAACTCAAAATTAAGTTTAAAGGTATATTTTTATTATATACTACACAGTAAGCCATTTCCGTTTCATAGAATCCTAGAACTGGAAGGGACCTCAAGAGGTCATCTAGTCCAGTCTCCTGCACTCAAGGCAGGATTAAGTATTCTAGACCATCCCTGGCAGGTATTTGTCCAACCTGCTCTTAAAAATCCCCAATGATGGAGATTCTACAAACTCCCTAGGCAATTTATTCCAGTGCTTAACTACCCTGACAGTGGGAAGTTTTTCCTAATATCCAACCTCAACCACCCTTGCTGCAATTTAGCCCATTGCTTCTTGTCCTATCCTTAGAGGTTAAGAACAATTTTTCTCCCTCCTCCTTGTAACCTTTTACATACTTGAAAACGGTTATCATATCCGCCCTCAGTCCTCTTCTCCAGACTAAACAAACCCAATTTTTTCAATCTTCCTTCATAGGTCACGTTTTCTAGACCTTTAAATCATTTTTGTTGCTCTTTTCTGGACTCTCTCCAATTTGTCCACATCTTTCCTGAAATGTGGCACCCAGAACTGGACACACTACTCCAGTTGAGGCTTAGTCAGTGCAGAGTAGAGCGGAATTTTGCCACATGGAAGCAGCAAACTCACATACATCCTCCACGTGTTGGAATGTAAACATGTATCAGAGATTCCTAACATTGATTGCATTCTCTGAAAAATGGATTTTAGGACAGCAGAAATCTTGTGAAAACCCCAGCACAAACCTATACCTGGGTTTAAATGCAAACTAGTATGACCCATAATGAGAATTCAGTCACCAGAAAGGATCATCTTGTGGTTATGGCAAGTATTGAGGAAATCTACATTCTACTCCCACTCCTGCTAGATTTCCTGTGTAAGCTTGGCAAGTCACTCTCTGTGCTCAAGTTCTCATCTATAAAATGTAAGATACTTCCTTACTTTACATGGGCAGCAAGGATAAAGCCCTTTGTGGTTGTGAGGTGCTACAGTAAGTGCCTGAAAGGCCTAAAAACTCCAAAGAAAAACATTTTGGAGAAGGACAGTTTATTATTTCAATAGCTCTGTCCTTTCAGTTAAGGTGCAAGAGCACCAAGGGATTTTCAGCAAACTCAGGGAAGATCAGATTTGACAATCTTGATGCGTGCAAGGAAAATGAAGTTCATTTTTAAATCCTTTCAGGGACTTTAACATAGCACAAGAAGTAGAACACACAAAAAAGAAAGGGTGGGGACAAGGGGAAAGGCATAAGTCTAGAGGGAGGGATAGCTCAGTGGTTTGAGCATTGGCCTGCTAAACCCAGCATTGTGAGCTCAGTCCTTGAGGGGGCTGTTTAGGGATCTAGGGCAAAATCAGTACTTGGTCCTGCTAGTGAAGGCAGGGGGCTGGACTCTATGACCTTCCAGGGTCCCTTCCAGTTCTAGGAGATTGGACTTAAAAAATTAAATTAATGGAGATATCCTGATTTTTTAAGAGCTCCTTCATGGGTCACTTAAATTACAGCAGCAGAACAGGATGCTGCTTGCATACATAAGTGAATCCAAAACTATTTTAGCACTACAATATCAAAAACATTTAGTGAAAGGTACAATAACTCTAATTATGTGTTCCTCTTGGATCATATGACTGATATGCCATATTAATTGTTCAATACGTCTGAGTGTAATGAAAACTCCTGCATGACTCTCAAACAGAAATTCAGAGTCCCACATGAAATACCAAGTTTTGGTCACTCCCACTACATCAGGTGTACTTCAAACGGGTACAGTATTTTTTAATTATATTCCTGTCCTGTTGTGTACCATACTGTACCCCATTTGAATAATTGCTACATTTTAGTGGATGGTGAAAGTGATGGTACATGGTTTGGTTAAGATTGCTTTCGTTTATGTATATAAATTGATGACAAAGTCACCTTTACACGTTGGAATTGGCGTGTTTATTTAAAAAGTAAACCTTTGTGCACATTACAGTTAAAAAAGGAAAATTCAAAAAAGAATCCAATCAATTAAGCAGTTTGCAAGCCAGCAATATTACAAGCTTGTTTACATACTAACATTTACATTAATTTAAACAAGTGGCTTGTCACCAACATGTAAAACTCACAAGTTGGATCTTGGAAGATACAACTCCTACCACATGTATTAACATGGGTTTGTCAATCAGTTTAAAACCACTCTTGTAATGAAACACTTAGTCCCCCATCAGTAAGTTATACTAGCGGATAGCTAGCTGCTGTAGCTATTCCACAGTGGTTCTTCCTGTCTTTAGCCATGTAGATATATCCTTTGTCACCCCACTTCTCACCCCAGCTGGAAAACAAAACAAAAAACTATGGTTAGCCTTAACAGTAAGGCAAGAGAGTTTAACACTGAGATCTACATTTGTCCCATGGATTAGAATGGCAATTTCCACCTTTCACCTTTGTGAAAAAGCCCAACTAACAAACACTCTCCACTGGTAAGATGCATGATATGCCACGGATACCCAGAGTGCAGAATAGAACCTTGTAATGCAACCCTTTGACTCTCTTTCCCGTAGCAGTGTGGCTGGAGTGGATATGGGTGGGCAGCACTGCCCAAGGATGGAACTGGCAAGGCAACACTTCTGATTCGGTGGTGGAGTGCATAACTGACTTCACCAACTGACCTCCCAGAAGGTAATACATCAAAAGACTGCAGACAACCATGAGGAGGGTACTCTGATGGCGGAAACAGAAGACCAGTCACCAAGATTTCGTGATCTCACTATCTTTCACCTGTCAGAATTTTGCCTCCTGTCCTAGGACAAGAGGCTAGTCCTCAGTCCTTTTACATCTGCACAAAATATCAAACCTTCTGATTAAGTCTCCTCCACACTTAAGGGTATCCCAACTTTATGCTAGTTTTCAGTCCCAGTTTAGATCATGATCTAAACAATCCAAAATGCATTAGATCATGATCTAAACAGTCCAAAATGCATTAGAATGAATTTGCTGCTTAAAGCCAAGTTTAAGAACCCAAAAGGTACAAACTTCTTTCCCCTATGTAAGAACTGAGACATTGTTTAATAAAGGTGGTTATGGAGTTTTGCCAAATTTGCAGGACTTCCCCACCCTGCATCATAGCACCTTTCACACTGATTCACTTGAACATGTAACCAAACTATTTGCAACCCCAACTTTATAAACCATGGACTGAGGTTGAAGAGTGTTGTATAAAAAGAAAAACCCAGAAGTTTTGCACCTGTTCTTAACAATCCAGTACTTCTTCCCATCCTCGTCTGCTCCCTCAAAGCCATAGCCTACAACCAGAACGCCATGATCCAGGTCCTCACTGCTACACTCTGGCTCATAATAAATACCTAGAAAATACAAGTTCAAGTAAGGACTCCAAGATTTAAAAAAAAAAAAAAAAAAAAAAAAGAAGCATTTCTAGACCATCTTCGGTCTTTAGATTTCAATGGTGTGTTTTACAATCAGTCAATCAGCCAAACAGCTCTTCTGCAAGGTATTTCAGCATTATTCCCCATTTCACGGAAGAGGAAACCAAAGGACAGGTTACGTTACTTGCTCAAGATCACAAAGGAAATCTGCATAAGAGTTGGAGACTGACCCCAGAGCGCCTGAATTCAAACTTTTTTGCATCAGTAATTAGAGTACAGACTGCAACCTTAGATACAGTACACGAAGTCATCTCACAAAACTGAGAGCAAATCACTACCTGATTCATAAAACTGGAATGATGAATGGCCTGCATCAATAGCCACAGAGACTGGACCCACAGATGCCACTGCTTTCATGAGTGCTTTTTCACGTCCTTTTGGGATGTCCACAAAGCCAGTATCATTAGCAGCATTGTACTCTGCCTTATACATACAGTCTTCATCGTCCTTGACAAAAAAGGAAATTTGAGTTACTACATATTTCTCTAAATTTACATTAGTAGAGAGATACAGGTATTGCCAGCTACTCTGTGCTTAGTTGGTCTAGCTGGGTATGTTGAAATTGTCTGCCAACCAATCCTGATGCACTTCTTTAACAAAAAACAACTAAGCAATGTAAATCTTAAGTAGGACAGAATAAGAGACTGAAAGAGACCTAGTTGTCTCATGCAGATCTTTTGACCAAGATTCATTCAGAGAAACACCATGAAAAACCCACTGAGCTAATTTATAAGTAGCCAGAATTAACTAGAGAGTGTGGGCTGCCAAAACGGATTTGAAAACATGAGCATTAGATGTCTCTTATTTTCTCAAGCAGTTAACATAGAATACTTGTAGACATACACATTTTGCACCTATATTTTGAACCTACTCTTCAACAGGGTATCCATTTGTGTGCCTACAATAACTGTCAGAATAAAGCATGAACTGCCAGGATAAGCATGATGAATTGTGGGCACAAAACTTTACCTTATGAAATGAATGGCCAGTATGAAAGTCAGGTCCTTTGAAACTGAACAGCTGAAGTGTGCTCCTGCATTACTTACATGGCAAGACTTAAGTTAACATTTGGTTTGCAACATCATGATCACCCATTGCACAGTAAGGAACGCAGGCCCCTGAACTTTTTTTTGTAAAGTTTTCTTATTTTGTAAAGAATAAAGCAGGTGTGTGAGGAACTTCACAAAACACATTAGCGATAACTCTTTTGAAGGAGCAAGTGTTTTCAGAGACACATTTGACAAATTAGGAATTAAGGAGGAGATCTGGAAAAAGTTTTAATCTAATTGAAAAAAGGGTCATGTGGTTCATTCATTCTCTACTCTGTGTAGATGAGACCAAAAATTGGAGACATGTTTAACAAGCAAAGGCGTTTATGATTAAAGTGAAGCTGCAAGCATAAAATCTTCTTCCTAAATTACAGGTTTCAGAGTAACAGCCGTGTTAGTCTGTATCCGCAAAAAGAAGAACAGGAGTACTTGTGGCACCTTAGAGACTTCGGATGCATCCGAAGAAGTGGGCTGTAGTCCACGAAAGCTTATGCTCTAATAAATTTGTTAGTCTCTAAGGTGCCACAAGTACTCCTGTTCTTCTTCCTAAATTAAAAACCCAATATGCATTCTACATATGTCTGATCCAATATTCCAGAATCCCAGGTTGTTGGCAGCAAGAAGTCTCCTTGCTCCCATTTTTCTTTTTATGTAGTGCTCACAAGCTATGCACCTAACATCTACAATTGGCTAGGCAATTTACAGCTATTTCTGAAGTTTGCCAGTCATCTCTGAATGCCTTTGACTTCTATACTGGATTTCTATAGTGCTCTCTACATGGGACTACTGTTGCAGACCACTTGGAATGCAGATATTGCCCCTTTACCAGTATTAACTACAAGGAAATGTACTGCATCAGGTCTTCTGAAACTGAACTGCACCCAGAAGCGTCAGTTCTGACCTGTATAAAAGCTACCTTGTTTGGGTCCTGGTTATGTGACAGACTGCTTCTGTCATGCATATCGTTGTGGCATCTGAGATTAACTGGAGTTAACATTTCTGGCGATATAAGTGTATGGGGCATGATAGCAGAGCATCATCAGTGGAAGGCCCTTTGCTTTGCTAGTCACTTCTTAAAACTGGGCTGATGAGCCTTTGGTTTTTGCCCAAATCTTTGAGGTCACTTTTCTCATACTTTTGACTGATTTTGGGACTGGTGGGCAGGTATCTAGTTTGCTTGGGGGACAACTATGAAGGGAAGAAGAGATCTGTTCTAAAAGCTTCCCCAAATTTCAACCTGTACATTTACCTTGTTTTTCTATACTTAAGACACACTGTACAGATAAAACAACAGATTAGCCCGGATCTAGTTACATTTACCTTTGCAATGTAGGGGTAGGATTCCTCTGAATCAATTCCTCCATTGTCCTGTACATACTGGAAAGCTTGATCCATGAGACCACCATTGCATCCTTGATTTCCTTCAGGACGAGAGCAGTCTACAAGGTTTTGTTCACTCAGTGAGACAAGCTTGCCAGTTTTTCTGAAGTGCTGCCCTTCAAGAGCACCAGTTGTGCTAAATGCCCAACAAGATCCACACTGACCCTGAAGTTGAAAAGGAAAAATTACTCATGAGCACAGGCAATGTACTAGTCCATGTTACCACAGCAGTCTAAATGTTATGAGTATACAGTACCATTATCCAAGTCCCACTGCATTCATGCTCATTAGGGACTTCAACCTTTGTGACAATACCAAAATCCTTCCAGTGCTAATAACATGCACATTCTATTTGTTGCTACACACAAGACAACATACCTGGTCTTTAACTGGAGTTACATATCCCTTTTCTCTCCAGTCTACAGATTTTGGTGCCTCCAGGAAGTTGGGTTCAAGGAACTGCAATCCTCTGTACTTCCTTTCTGATTTTTTATACTGGAACCCATTCATCAGCTGCTTAAACTCTTCATTAGTCTAAAGGAAGAAAAAATAAGTGTGCTTGTCTTCTTTATATATCGCTACTAACAAAACAAGTTTTATGGCTTTCCTTATACATACCATGTCACCGAATTGATTCATTCCCATTCTGTAGCTATGTTTTCCCATTGTGTGATCCAGATTATGTAGTTCAATCATTTTCAAGTTCTTCTCCCATACCATTCTCCTCCAGCCTTCTTCCCGCTAAAAGGCAGAGAACAGGTGATATGGATAATGGAATTCGGCCTCTCTCCATGAGTAAAAGAACAAATGAAAACAGTAATATACCAATTTTTAGGTTTTTTCTTGTCCAAAGCAATCTGGAAGGTGCAGACTGTTCACAACAGTCTGAATAACTGAGGCTATATCTACACAAGCAAGCTTACAGCAACACAGCTGTACCAATGCAGCTGTGCCGCTGTAAGATCACTCGTATAGCTGCTCTATGCCAACAGGAGAGCTCTCCCGTTGACATAATTAAACCACAGCCAATGAACGGCAGTAGCTATGTCAGCGGGAGCTGGCCACACCGGCCCTTCTGTCAGTGTAACTTAGGTAACTCAGAGGGCTAGTTTTTTCACACCCCTGAGCGATACAAGTTATACTGACAAAAGTGCTAGCATAGACATAGTTTACGTGTTCTTCTTTTACTTATTATGCGGTCTTTCATACAAGAAAGGCAAAGTTCTTAACATTAACACCTGTTAGGCTATGTTCACACTGAAATAAAAAACCTGTAGCAATGATTCTCAGAGGCCTGGTCAATTGACTTGGGCTGCAGAGCTAAAAATTGCAGTGTAGACATTCAGGCTTGGGCTGGAACCCAGATACTGAGACCCACTCTCAGTGCTTAATTTGTGTCAGGGCTTGCCAGGGCTTAGCCCCAGCATCTCTCTCTTTCGTTACAAGATAAGCACTTTCCACTCTCCCTGCAAGATTTCAGCCCCAGCCTGAATGTCTACACTGCAGTCTTTAGCACCACAAGCCTGAGTTAGCTAGCCTGAGCCAACCACAGCCCTGTCCAGGGTCTTTTATTGTAGTGTAGAAGTAGTACCCTCAGATAAGTAAACACATCCATTTTACAGACAGGGAAAACAGCGTAACTTTCCCAAGGTTAGAGAGCTAATGGCAGAGTTGGGAATAATCACTCAGTTCCAAATGCTAACTTTTAGGTTACATTTTAGTGTCCCTACTACATATTTGCTGTACTAAGCAAATGTCTATACTGTGGGGTCTGCCTCTGCAAAATACTCACCTCATGGTAGGTCTTAGTATGCCATGACTTCCACAGGTTCCAGTGGTTATCCAAAACAGGATCTATCCTTGGAGCAGCAAATGATATTCCCAAGCACAGGGAAAATATGCCCAGATATATATTCATGTTGGAAAGTCTACCAAAAGTTAACAAGACCAGTTAAGCCATTTCTCACATGTAAGATTCTGTTTATCAGAAGTTTCTATGTAGAAAGATTGCTTAGTAACATACAGAGACAAATGGGGGGGGGGGGGGGGGGAAATCACTCAAAATGACCTATTTGGAGTGTAAAAAGAAGAACAGGAGTACTTGTGGCACCTTAGAGACTAACAAATTTGTTAGTCTCTAAGGTACCACAAGTACTCCTGTTCTTCTTTTTGCGGATACAGACTAACACGGCTGCTACTCTGAAACCTGTTGTTTGGAGTGTGTATCACAAAGCTGAAGCCATTATCAGTTATGTCTCTTCTATGAGCCAGTTATGTAAGAAGAGAGAACCAAATCTTCCTTAACTCATGGCATGTGAAAAAGAACTGACTTCTCTTCTTATAATGGGGCACTAGAGATGTATGAACTCTCTTTTCATGGAGAGGTGCCTAGACTTGGTCCACCAATCCTAAATGCTGCAGGACATTTTCACACCATAAAAATTCTATTAAATTGCAGGCCCACTTCACAGCCCTTTCAATTACTTCTGCCCTTCTCTCTTTGTCTTTCTCCCCCTTTTCTAATTTTCACCCAAATCCAATCAATAGGGTGTTAACTGACAATCACTGCGTTTCAATAGGATGCCCATCCTTTATCTGCAAGAGAAAAGGATTCACACCACATTGTAATTAAGTTTTCCCCATTATGTTTTCCACACCAGTTCTTTTAAGTACCCCTAACAGTGACTGCGCTCTTTATAGGGAGCTTTGTACTGCAGGATAGTGGGAAGAGAGGAACATTTTCGGTAAGTAAATAGAAAGCTTCTGCCTCTGGGAAGCCTGTCTGCACAGTTGACTCAGAGTCTTTTCCTGGAATCATTTCCGCTCTTCTCACAGAAACTAGTTACAAAATCATAAGACTGTGGAATGTGATCTGAGGCAAGGGTGAGGGGTCCCTTCCTAAGGGCCACCTCCATGCGCTCATCTCCCCCACCCCATGCCTCTTACTCGCCTAGAGGCACCGCAGGGGCCAGACTCTCTTGTCCTCCCGGGGAGAGGGCAATTTGCAGGAGGCAGCCGCCCTAGCAGCTGGGAAGGGCAGCCCCACTGATCCATCACGTGAGACCACTCACATGAGCGCTGACCCGGGAGACTGGTCCCAAACCCAACCCAGGGGAGGGAAGATTTCTGTTCGGGAAGGCCTAGGGTGACCAGATGTCCCGATTTCCACTTCTGTGTAAACAAGTCCGGGGCGGCGCCGCTGGGGCCTGTCGGGGAGAGGGCAATAGGGAGCCCCAGACCCGCAGCTGCAGAGCTGCATCGTGCTCCGGGTTCAGCCAAACAAGTCCTGCCAGACCTCACAGCGGCTTTCAGGGAAAGCGCAGGGAGCGGGAGGGGAGCAGAAATCACAGCGCCCGGCTCCTAGGCGGCCTGCGGTGCTGGAGGATGAATAAGCCAGGCAGTGCCGGGAAGAGCGGGTCCCAATGACAGTCACCGCTGGGTGTTACCGAGCCAGTGCCCAGGCACCTCCAGTGCCCGCCGTCACACTCAGCACGAAGGGGCCCAGGCACCCCTAGATCCGACCCCCTCCCCGACACAGCCTAGGGGGCCCAGACACCCCTAGACCCCCCAGCCTAGGGGGGCCCAGACCCCTAGATCCACCCCCTCCCGTTCACCCACAGCACGGAGGGGGCCGGGGAATCTCCAGATCAGCTCGCTCCCTAGCCCCAGGCGGGATGTGACAGGCAAGTCCCGCTCGCTCTCCCTGGCCCATGAGTCAGGGGCAGGCAGCTCCTCTCCCCTGTCCCCTCACCACCGCCCCAAACGATCCCCGGCCCGCCAGGCGCGGGCAGCGCCAGGGAACCAGCCGCAGCGCACAAACAACCCGGAGCCTCTGCCGCCCCCGCATGCAGGAGGCTGGGATGGTGCTTCGGACTCACCCGCAGCCCCTCCACCGGCCTCCCCCCACACTGGACAGCCAGGGGCCATGCACCCCAGCAGGGCTAACGGGGCGTTAGAGCCTCCCAGCCGGCTGCAAAGCGACCGCCGGCGGGACTCCCGGACCCGCATACCCGGGGCTGGCGGCTCTCACCTGAGAGGGACCCTGGCAAGTTCTCCCAGCCTGGGCATTAGCATCAGCAGCACTGGTCCCCGCGCCCGGCCCCTGCTATAGTCTGCCCAGCTGTGCCCGCCCCGGCGCTCCGATTGGTTGCGACAGGGTCTGGGCCGGGCTACGGCTGGGGAGGCCCCTGCAAGGTTCAGGACTCCCAGTCCCGTGGTGCGCTGTGTCACGCGTGCCCAGTGCGGCCCTCCGCTTGCAAAGGGAGGCGGCGGGACCGTGGAAGTGTTGCGGATTGAGGGCGGGGGAGAATCAGGGCAAGGACTCAACCCAGCTTTCCTGCTGCTGACTGAGCGTCTTAGCAACGTGGATTCCGGAGGGAGGAGCGGGCCGCACACCAGGCATCCCGTGACACTGAGCGGGCGCCTACAGCACCTGGACCCCCAGAAGTGCGACTCCTTGCAGAAACTTTGTAGCCACGCGCTGGGCCGTGCACACTTGCCAGGAATTTTGCTTCGATTCTTTCAGTCTGTCATTCAAACACAAGATCGCTGCAAGGGCCTTTGTGTTCATTTATGACTCCACTGAAAGAGGCAAAGTTTGCTTAGGACACACGTATAATTTATTAGGCCTAGACTTTGGAGTGGACTGTGAGGAGTACAAAGAGGAAGCCCAGCTAACAGAGACTAATTAAATAAAAAAATAAAGTGGCAGCTAGTCCTTGCTGTAAAGACCATAACCCTACACACATCTAAGTTACAAATTAGGTGTAAGCTTTTCAAATAATATATGTACACTATATGCAGAAGGACAACTCCTCACTTCCAATGCTGAAGCAAATAGGGACCTTCCCCTATACCCTCCTCCTTTATGCTTAGGGGAGTATCAAAATAAATTAAATAAATTGTAAGGGAAAAAAATCCCGTTAGATTCTCCCCACAACCGCTGGAAAAAATCGCTTAGGAATAGGATTATATCTACTACGGGACAACCCATCCTCAATGCTCAATTACTGAGGGACAATATTCACTCATTGGTATATAGGCTTTCCATAACCAACTCTCTATACAAATTTTCATCCTGAATACTTGGATGTTAACATCTAAGCTGTATTGTTAAATTTATTCACCCAACTTTGGGTTATTGCTGATTATGCACTATATGTATCTGCTGACTTTTAAAGCAAACATTGTAGTTGTGGATAATCTAAGCACTACACCCAGCTGTACAGACACTTTCCTTAACCTGTGTAATAGATAATTTTTTAACATTAGCTTTAATAAAATGTTTTAAATTTGTGAAAAAGTATATGAAGAATAGCAGTTCTTACAGTAACTAGGATAACGTTAGGGTTAGGTCCTCATACTTTAGTAGATAAACTGATTGTTGCAGTAATTAGAATCTGATCTTGCCATGCTATAGTATTGGGTGCATTTGGTGGGTTTTATTGGAAGCCATTTATGCATCACTGGGGTTCTCATCAACAGCTCCTTCTACAGCATCAGTATTGAACTCCCAGAGCATTATTCTGGTACCATGTGCCATTCATGCTACATAAATAAACAAACCAGACTTCATCCTATAAATATTGCAGGGGAATGATACAACAATGAAGTATATTCACACACACAATGAAAAGAATGTTTAGAAGGTTCCTAAATATAGCATTTAAAAAAATGCTTTGAAACCATAAAAATAAAAGCATATATTAAGCAAACATGAAGACTTACTCAATTTTAATAATGCATTATATAGGGTTACCATATGTCCTCTTTTTCCCGGACATGTCCGGCTTTTCAGCACTCAAACCCCTATCCGGGGGGAATTGCCAAAAAGCCGAACATGTCCGGGAAAATGCCGGCCGGGCACTTCCCCTCCCGCGGCTGCTCTGCTCCTCCCCTGACTCTTCGGCTCTGTTTAAGAGCTGAGCTGCCCGAGTGCTATGGGCTTCAGGCAGCCCCCTTGCCTCCGGACCCAAGCCGCGCACTTCCCCTCCCGGGCTCCGTA